>NC_056627.2:330657709-330957709 GCF_002870075.4 Lactuca sativa | reverse complement strand
CCGATAGTGGTTGCTGGTATGTTTCTATCATTTATCTTACTGATTATATTTGTTTTGTGCTTATGTGTTTGTACCTATGATTAGATACGTTCTTAGTGAACTCCTTACCCGCGTTGGTATTATTTGACTCTGGGGCGAGTCGGTCTTTTGTCTATCAGTCATTCAGTAGGGATTTTGGTTTGCCAATATGAGAGTTAGAGTGTCCGTTGCGAGTCTCTATCGCCAACGAACACAAGATTTCTGGTTCTTCAGTCTATCATGGCTGCGTGTTGGAGATCTTCGAGGTATCTTTCCCGATAGACTTGATTCCGATTCCCATGGGGGATGTATGTATGATTGTGGGTATGGACTGGCTTAGTCACTTTGATGCCATGATCGACTACGAAGGTCAGCGGGTAGTAGTTCGAACCCCAAGTGGGTGAGAACTGATTATCTACAACGAGGGCACTAGATTGGGATCAGGGTTTTGCTTAGCTGCCAGAGCTCGACGGTACATTCAGCACGGGTGTGCGGATAATTTAGCGTATGTGGTGGATACGCGGGTCAGGGATCAAGTTTCGATTTCAGATGCTCCGGTTGTCAGAGAGTTCGCTAATGTGTTTCCGGAGGAGTTACCCGGAGTGCCTCCGAAGAGGCAGGTCGAGTTTAGGATCGACCTAGTGCCAGGTATGACCCTTATTGCCAAGGCATCGTACCAATTGGAACCAGTAGAGATGCAGGAGTTGTTAGGCAAGTAGTTCATCCGTCCAAGCAGTTCTCCCTGGATAGTGTCGATTCTCTTCGTGAAGAAGTAGGATGGTTCACGCCGAATGTGCATTGACTACCAGGAGTTGAACAAGTTGACGGTGAAGAACCGTTATCCACTACCACGGACCGACGATCTCTTCGATTAGCTCAGGGACCATCTTGGTTCTCCATGATAGATTTGAGGTGCGGGTACCATCAGGTTAGGGTACGGGATAAGGACGTGGACAAGACCGCATTCCGGACATGTTATGGAGATTATGAGTTTGTGGTGATGCCGTTTGGGCTCACCAACGCGCCAAACGGACCTGATGAATCGGGTATGCAAACCGACGCTTGATTGCTCAGTCATTGTGTTTGTAGATGACATCTTGGTGTTTTACAATACTAGAGAGCAGCACGAGGAGCATCTTAGGGAGCTATTGGGAGTCTTGAGGCGAGAACGACTTTATTCCAAGTTCTCAAAGTGCAAGTTTTGGTTACGAGTGGTTCAGTTCCTTGGACATCTCGTTAACCAGGAGGGGATTTTGGTCGACCCGGCCAAGATCAAGGCCGTTATGCAGTGGGAGGTTCCGAAATCTCCCTCAGATATCAGGAGCTTCTTGGGATTGGCAGGGTACTACCGGAGATTCATACATGATTTCTCCAAGATTACAGTACCCCTCATACAGTGACATTGCGAGGCTCTAGTCTTGACTCTCCCGAAGGGAGTTGAGGATTTTGTAGTGTTTTGTGATGCATCCATCACGGGACTGGGAACGGTCCTCATGCAGAGAGGACGAGTGACAGCCTACGTGTCATGGCAGTTGAAGCCGCATGAGATGAGATATACCACACATGATTTGGAGTTGGGAGCGGTAGTACTCGCTCTCAAGATTTGGAGACATTATCTCTACGGGTTCAGTTGTACCATATACATGGAACACAAGAGTCTGAGGCACATCATGGATCAGCCAAACCTGAACATGAGACAACATAGCTGTCATGACGTAGTCAAGTATTATGACTGCGAGATCCTTTACCACCATCATGGTAAAGCGAATGTGGTTGCGGACACCCTGAGTCGCAAGTCAGCTGGATCTTCTGCTCCAGCTTCATATATGAGGATATATGTGGATTCTCCACTCGTGAGCTTGTTTAAGGAAGCTCAAGCTGAGGGTATGCGACCGGAGAACTGGAAGCTTGAGAGGATCATGGGTGTGAACACCCAATTTGTGCAGGATAGTCGGGAGTTGTTGACCCGTTGCAGTCGGGTTTGGGTAACGGTGTCTGGTGGGGTCAGACAGATTGTTCTAGAGGAGGCTCATAAGTCTTGTTTCTTTATTCACTCGGGGGCCACCAAGATGTATTGGCATTTGCGATTGAGTTGCTGGTGGCCAGGCATGTAAAGGGAGATCGCATGGTACGTTGAGAGGTGATTGACCTGTCGGATGGTCAAGGCTGAGCGTCAGAGGCCGCATGGCCAACTTCAACCTCTAGAGATTCCCATGTGGAAATGGGAGCAGATCACGGTGGATTTCATCACCAAGTTGCCGAGGACGACTAGGGGTAGCGACGCTATTTGGATCATCTTGGATTGATTGACTAAGAGTGCCCATTTTTTGCCCATTCGAGAGAGGTCATCGGCCAAGAAGCTGGCCGATATGTATATCTCTGAGATTGCTTCTCCCCACGGGGTACCGGTCTCTATTGTCTCAGACCGTGATGTTCGATTCACCTCCCGTTTCTGGCAGTAGTTCCACGAGGAACTGGGCATGGGGCTGCATTTTAGTACGACATATCATCTGCAGACAGACGGCCAGAATGAACAGACTATACAGACTCTTGAGGATATGCTGAGAGTCTGTGTCATTGACTTTGATGGGAGTTGGGACTCCTACCTACCCCTTGTAGAGTTCTCATACAACAACAAATTTCAGTCCAGTATTGGTGCTCTACCTTATGAGTTGTTGTATGGACGGAGATGTCGCACCCCAGTATGTTGGGGTAAGATTGGTCATAGGGTGATGGGACGGACAGAGGTAGTTATGCAGACTACCGAGAGGATTCAACAGATCAGACAGCGGCTGCAGACTGCTCAGAGTCGGTAGAATATTTACACCGACAGACACCGATCTGAGTTGGAGTTCCAGATGGGCGACATGGTATTACTGAAGGTGTCACCCTGGAAGGGTGTGATTGGCTTCAGAAAGAGGATGTGATTTACACCGACAGACTTGTTCTTCCCACTCTCTTTGTCTAAATCAGTTAAGACCATAGCTTTACTCTTAGATCTGGACTCCATAAAGGCTCATACTCCATAAAGTTCGTGACTTTAAGCCTTTGCATGGTTGAAAAAGTCCCAAACCCAAAAACTCTCACTCTTTTCTCTTAAAAATGCTCATATCTCATGAATGGGGTGGTTTTGACGTCCAAGACTCCATTTTTATGAATCCACTCAATTAAAAACACTCAAAGGGACAAATATTAGGCTCTGGAGTTCAAAAACTCATAAAGCTTCAAGCTTTGGGACCAAAAACCCTAAAATGGACCATATTATGCACAAATAAAAAAGGATGAGAAAGCTTTAAGCTTTATACCTTCAATTGATGCTCCAACCACTGGAAAAGCTCAGATCCAAACCATGGACTCCAACTCTATTCTCTTCAATGTTCCTTCTTCACTTCAAGGATACCACAAGAACACTTAGAAGCTCACAAATGGACACTCAAGCTCAAGGGAAGAAAATTAGGGTTTTGAGAGGGTTGAGGGCTGGAAATGGTGGCCAAAAATGAGGCCATCATGTTCTTTAAATATGGATACACCTCACCATTAGGGTTTTCACTCTGAGCCTAGTACGCACAGCGTACTAGGTGGCTTCCGCGTCCAAAACACGCACATAAGTACGCTGAGCGTACATACGCGTACGCCCCGCGTACTCAGCTACCACCTTTTCTCAAATAAAGGGCCAAACTTAACAATTACAATAAAACAAGGGTTTATAAGTTATACCTGGATAAGTTTACTTTCCTCATAAGAATCAATTGAACCAATCAATCATGGTTTCCACCGTGGATGAGGCATCCGGAATCATAATTCCTCACCAAACTCCACAACAATAAATTAGGGTTAGATTCCATGGAATTTACGAGTTTGGATGATAGAAATACTACTTGAATTCACAATTAATTTCTAACAAAAAAACCCTTTTTGGATTTGAAGATCAATTTCCCAAACCCTAGATTGCTTTCTAGGTAAAAAATAAATGAAAAACAAAAAATCAATTCTCTCAATTTTCCTTATATGGCATATATGACCCCTCAAGTTTGTACGTTTTAAATGATGACGCCATTTGTACTACTTGTTAATGAAACCTCTACATTTCTCATCTAAGCCATAAATTCATCATTTCTTGGATAATTGTCAAACTATACTCAATCTTTTATATTCTCTACTTTTAATTTCCAAAACAAATCTCCTCGTTTGAATGTTTCATCATCAAATATGATAAAACTTTTATAATTTATTATTTCAATTACTTTAATTTCTTATTTAATTAACTAACTTACTTTATTTTAATTTCATTAAATAATTCAAAAAATCTAGGCCTAGTTTGAAGATGTTACACCATAAAATGGCACGGCTACCTTCGTACCAAAAATGGCACGACTACGTTCGTACCAAAATTGAAAAAACCTAAAAATTAAAAAGATTTTTAAAATAATACAAGAAGCTCATATAAAGTGTTAAATATGAAGCCTAACATTCACAAATCATCATATCTCCCTCCTCAACCTTTAAGCTATTGACCATGTCATCTCCATCTATAACAACACAACCACCATCACCCTTCTCGCTTCTAACTCTCCTTTGTTGCCGATTGCCAACATCTCCAATCTTAGAACCATCATATCTCTCCCCCATTTTATCACCAGTAACTCTAACTGAAATTGGTGTATATCCCACGTATCTGATCTCTCATTAATGAATAAGAATATATACAAAAGTACATGGAATCAGGCTAATCTAACTCTAACTGGGTCGAGATATATACAAGATATGAAATACAATAAATAATAATAATGTTACGCTAATAGCCCCCCGCAGTGTGAACGTCAGGAGATTCAGTAACGTTCAAACTGGACCGAAAATCAAGAAACAATGGTGATGGAAGGCTCTTTGAGAAAATGTCGTCATATTGAGACGAAGACGACACATGCAAGACACGAACATGACCTGTGACAACTTTGTCTCTCACAAAGTGAAGGTCAATCTCTATGTGTTTCGTCCGTTGGTGATGAACCGGATTGTGTGCCATGTAGACTGTACTCACATTATCACAATAAGCAATGGTAGCCTGTTGTGGTGAGTAATGAAGTTCAAGAAGAAGATTCCGAATCCAGCAAGTTTCTACAACAGTATTGGCCACGCCCCGATACTCAGCCTCTGTACTGGACCTGGATGTCGTGTTTTGACGTTTAGAGGACCAAGATAGAAGATTTTGTCCAAGGAAAACACAATAACCTGATGTAGAACGTCTGGTGACAGGGCAGCCACCCCAATCTGCATTAGAGTAGGCAAGAAGATCGCGACTAGGTGATGCAAACAACCGAAGACCATGAGTCGAGGACCCCTTAATGTACCGTAGGATGCGCTTTAAAGCAGTAAAATGGGGTTCGCGAGGATCATGCATGTATAAGCTAATCTGTTGAACATCATAGGTGATGTCAGGTCTCGTAAATGTAAGGTATTGAAGAGCTCCGGCTAGGCTACGATAGAGGGTAGGATCAGCAACAGGAGGACCCGAACCATCAAACTTTGTTGACAAGTCAGCAGGAGTGCGAACAGGATTGCAGTGAAGCATATTAGCCCGCTCAAGTATCTCATGTGCATACTTTTGTTGAGATAAGAATAAACCATCAGGAGTATGAGTAGCCTAAATGCCAAGAAAGTAATGAAGATCACCAAGGTCGGTCATCGAAAACTCAGCGCTCAGTAAGGAGATGACATGAGTCAGAATCTATGGAGTAGATCCGGTAAGAACAATATCATCGACATAAAGTAGAAGATATGCCATATGAGAACCATGCCTGTAAATAAAAAGCGAAGAGTCACACCTACTATGCACAAAACCAATACATGAGATAAACATGGCAAAGCCTTGAAACCACGTGCGAGGAGCTTGCTTCAGACCATAAAGAGATTTCTGAAGTAGACAAACATGATTCGGTCTGGACAGGTCACAAAAACCTGGTGGTTGCTTCATATACACAGTCTCCTGCAAATGTCCATGAAGAAACTCATTCTTCACATCAAGTTGTCGAATGGGCCAATGGAGAGATACAACTATGCTCAGAACAATCCGAATAGTTGCAGGTTTAACAACCGGACTAAAAGTCTCATCACAATCGATACCGGGACGCTGACTACGGCCGTTAGCAACAAGTAGGGCTTTGTAAGGTTCCATTTGCATTCAATTTCTTCTTAAACAACCAAATACAGTTAATAATATTGGCATCTGGCGGTCGTGGAACAAGAACCCAAATTTTGTTAGAGATAAGAGCAGTATATTCGTCTGTCATCACATTAAGCGAGCTATGATCTTTAAATGCATGTAAATAATTTTTAGGGACGGGAGAGACAGAATCAATATGTAAATTAAGTTTGCGAATGGGTTTGAAGATACCTTGTTTAGCACGAGTGAGCATTGGATGTTAAGAATGAGCAGGCTCGACAACGGGAGAATGAGTGGAAGAAACAACTATAGGTGGGTTGTCTATAGGAGTGATGGGATCATGGTTGATGTTGGAGTTGTTTGGGCTTGGTTCCATAGAGGAGGCAGGCCTCGGGGAAGAACGATCCGAGGGAGAAGAGTTGGAAGCGGAAGAAGTGGTAGAAGACGATGAGGGGGACTCATGAGGATATCCACCCTCGGGTTAGTGTGTGGAGTTTGTTAGAGAAGAGAGAGGAGTGTACATGTCAACATGTTCGAGGAAAGAGTAGGAAGGAGCCACGTTGGGTGTCATAGATCCTAAAGGAAAGATAGTATCATCAAACACAACATGTCTAGAGATAATTATTTTATTGGTGTCAAGGTTTAGGCATCGATAACCTTTATGGTTGTTAGGGTAGTCGAGAAAGATGCAAGGAGTGGAACGAGGGGATAATTTGTGAGGGGCATCGATGTGAGGAAAACATAGACACCTGAAGACACGTAAGTGAGAGTAAGTGGGGGTATTTATGATATAGTTTATGATATGGTATCTCATTATTAAGAGTGGTTGTAGGAAGGATGTTGAGAAGATGAGCAGCCATATGAAGTGCTTCAACCCAAAATGTGGGAGGAAGACGAGCGTGAAAGAGAAGAGTGCGAATGACATTGTTGATGGTTCTAAGCATGCATTCAGATTTACCATTTTGTTGGGATGTATAAGGACACGAAAAACGCATGAGAATACCATTTTGGTTAAAAAGTTGTTGGAATTGAAGGTTACTGTATTCCCCCCCGTTATCACATTGGAAAGCTTTAATATCCATTTGAAATTGATTATTAACAAACGAACGAAAGTGCATAAATTTATCAAACACATCAGATTTAGCACGTAAGGGATACACCCACACAAAGTGAGAAAAATCATCAAGAAATATGACATAATACTTAATACCACTAGAGCTAGAAATAGGAGATGTCCAAACATCAGAATGAACAAGTTCAAATGGAAAAGTAGTAACAGAATTGGAAGATGTAAAAGGCAATTTAACATGTTTTCCCATTTGACAAGTGTGACATAAAGAATTGTATTTATTTGAAGAACAATTAATAAAACGACTAGAAACTAATTTCTTGAAAACATGATGACCCGGGTGACCAAGGCGTTGATGCCAAAGGGAAGGACCGATGGTGGGAAAAGGTTGAGGAGTCGGATTGGTGACTGGATAAAGGTCTCTGGTGCTATCTCATCTCATGAGAATTTGACGAGTGAGAAATTCCTTCACAGAAAAACCAAAGGAGTCAAATTCAATGGTGTACATATTTTCACGAACAAAACGACGAACATATATAAGATTTTTAATAATAGACAGAGTAATCAAAACATTTTTGAGTTGTAAAGTACGATATGGGTTTGAGAGAGGAAGAGTGGTGTGTCCCATTTTAGTTACACGTATCGAAGATCCATCCCCAACTAAAACGGATGAAGATAAATTATTACTATTATTATCTGAAACAATTTTTAGGATACCTGCGTTGGAATGAAGGTGAGAAGTGGCTCCGGTGTCCATATACCATTCGGCTTGCCCCGGACCATTCAAAGTCATAGTGTTGAACATTTGTGGAAGTGTGGTGGGCTCATTGTTTTGATGATGAGGCTGATGGGAGGCATTAAAAACCTGTTGTGGCGCAAATTGACCATTGGACTGCGATGGAGTGAAAAAATGATGTTGTTGGGTTGCTGAATTTTGGGCTATTTGTTGTTTTGGTCCATTAGAGTTTGGCTAAAAAGAAAGCCCATTTGGGGTTGGCAATATACCTGCTTGATGGACCCTGTAAGTGGGTTGGTGAACTTGGAACCAACCATAGGCCCATTGGCCATTAGTCTGACCTCCTCCTCACTGCTGTCCGCCATGAGAAAAATTGATGCCACTGTTGTTATTGTATTGTCGGCCACCGTACCTTCCACCGCTTCTGCCTCCTCGATGGTTTCGACCGCCACGACCCCCTTGAAACCCACCACGATGATTGGTGGTGCTGTTGATTTGTGTCTCGGTTGTAAGAGCAGTTTGAGAAGAGGGATTATCCGAGAAGGAGAGAGAGGCTTCACACTGATCATCCTGAATCATTTGTTGTTCCTCACAAATCAGCATCGATCTTGCATCCTAAAACGATGGAAGTGGGTCCCGATGATGAATGTTGATGTCTATGTATCGATACCTTGGAGAGAGACCATTCAACATGTAAGCAACCAGATTGGTTTCGGGAACAGTAGCATCCATGTGTTCAAGTCTATCAGCAAGAACTTTAATCCGATTGTAGTATTCTGTAACAGGTGAGTTTCCAATTGTTATATTTCGAAGTTCTCTATCTAGTTGAATTACTTTTGAAGCCTTGTTGTCACGGAAGACCTTTTCAAGACTTTCCCATACCTCACGTGCAGTGGCCTTTTTCTTGAATATCAAATGAAGAAGGGAGATAGAAAGGGTACCAAACATCCAAGATTTCACAATAGAGTCTGTACGAATCCATGCTTCTTGAGCAGCAGCTGATTCTGCAGTTGTATTTTGTTTTTCTTTCTCTTTGTCTGCTGATTCTGTTGTTGTGTTGGGGCGAAGATGATGATCGACACCGTATCCAATGCAATGGATCTCAAATAGTTCACGCCAAATGTCGTAGTTCATTTGGTCAAGGTCTAGAACGAGGGGAACTGCATGTTTTATATTTATGGTGGAGGAGAGTTTATCAGAAGCAATGGGAATCGACATAATGAAAAGAACAAGAGAATTAAGATATGAGAGATCAGATTAGTCGAAGATATAGAAAAAGACGGCTAAGGTTCAAGAAACAAAGGATAAGGAAGGTATGATTTGATACCATGAAATTGGTGTATATCCCACATATCTGATCTCTCATTAATGAATAAGAATATATACAAAAGTACATGGACTCAGGCGAATCTAACTCTAACTAGGCCGAGATATATACAAGATATGAAATACAATAAATAATAATAATGTTACGCTAACACTAACAACTAGATCTATCTCTCTCGTCTCTATTTTTCTCTCTTACAACCTATGACCATGAGATTTTTCTATCACCCTTTCTCTCTCCTATAACTCTGATCACCATCTATCTTTCTATATTTAATCTTTGATTGGTTGTTGGTGACAGTAGTGGTGGTGGTTGATGAGTTCGATGGCAACGATAGTGGAGTCGGATGCAACATTTATGGGATAAGGCAGTGGTGATGGTTGGTGTCTAATGAGCTCGACGACATTGGTGGATTCAACGTTGGCATTGGTAGAGTCGATGATGACATTGGTTAAGTCAATGACAATAGTGATGGTATAGGGTGATGGTTGATGGTTGATGGATGATAGTGTGGTGGTTAAATCCAAACCATAACATGTGTAATCTGACTTCATGTACTACAAAATACTTTTGATTCACTCTTATTTACTTACACTTAGAGGCGGACGCATGAATACATAGTAGGTGTTGCTGAGGTTGAAATAGGTGTTGTCGATGTAGAAAAAATAGGTAAAAAAATCGGAAAATCAAATTTTTTTTTCACTGCGGACAGAAAAAATAGGTATTACCGGTGTCACACCGGGACACCTACTAGGTCCGTCCTTGCCTACACTATAAATAAATACTCAAAAAAACCTTATTATATAAACTCATTTTTGTATAATTGAGATACAAATTGATTGTAAAACTCTAAACACATATAGAGAAAAACAAACTCATAAATTCATAGCCGGCATATCAAAATCCGAAATGAATGACTATCTGAAACATATAATTTGAAAGTTCATAAAGTCCAAAATATTATATTTCAAATAACTTTATGGCTCCTTTCAACATATTCCTAAAGTTCGACACACAAGTGATTTTTCATAATTGTTTTTTTTTTCTTCGGAACTAAGGGTCACTTTTGCAATCCGATTAGAAATTGGCAATTTCTAATTATTATTTAATTTTTATGAATATTTTTTTTAAAGGATGTTCACAAAAATAATCATATCGTTTTGAAATACATATAAGGAAATGATTTAATTTTTAGACATTTGTAAAAATAACCATACATTTTGAAATTGACATTTCAAATTTCACTAAATTTATAATATATATATATATATATATATATATATATATATATATATATATATATATATATATATATATATATATATATATATATATATATATAATTTGCACCAATTTTTTTTTCAAAAATTCTCTCTACTATTTATTCGAAATAGTCATTCCATAATATTAATACAGATTTTCAGTCAAATGTCATATTATGTTGTTTGTATCATATTTACTTACATATTTAAATCAAAATTTGAGTCCAAAATATACTAAAGATTAAGTATGTACTTATACTATCACATAAAGTTACTCCACTCTAAAATTCCTTTATTTCAAATATGTAGTTATTTTAATAATAAAAAAACGGGTTGTTAGTATTTTTATGAAAATCAATTTTTATTAATGTTAGAAAAAAGATGTAAAAAAGAGAAAAAAGTAGTGGGTAAGAGAGCATGTGGATGAGTGATGGGATGGTGGGAACCACAAATGAGATGACCAAAAGGAAAGCAAATTGAGGTTTGATGGAATCTGAATTGATGTAGATTGGGCACTCCCTTTATTAGACATGTATCATGACCCTTGTATCATGCATTGTCTCACCCATTTGGGGCATTTTGGGCCACCACTCTTCCTTTTTCAACTATACGTACTAAAATTGACAGATAAATAGAATGTCCAAATCATTTAGTTTGCTTTCATTTTTATATTATTAAAATACTATTAAGGGTATACACTAAAAAGTATATACACTAAAAGTATATTAAGTAACTTTAAACCAATTTAATCTGTTAAGAGTTTTAACCACAGACAAAACACATCTGTTCTTTTTTTTTTTTCAGATAATAATTCGTTCTTGTGAGTTAATTGTTATTAATGTATGCCTCATCAAATGGTTATTCACTATTTTAAAGAGCCGACTAAATTTAACGCATCTACACAGTATAATTGTGAAATAATATGCATATGCTTATTCATTATTATAATCACATATCATTGAAAATTGTATAACAAATATGCATGAGTATCAGTTAATGTTTCGAATTACCGATAAAACCAAAATAGAACATTACTGTTTGTGAGATTGTTTATTGCATGAAGTGTACATAGATTTGTTAAATCATATGTACAGCGACATTATGTAGTCATTTTGTTTATCGAATCTTTAATATATGGCATGTATCATACTATTTTCTTTTATATCAAAGTAGAACATTTTAAACATATTTGATTTGTCTTTGATTATATAAACTAGTTTTATACCTGTCCATACGGGTTAACCAATATAAAAAAGTAGATTGATTTTTACTTTCTTTTATATCATCATTCTTTAATTTTCTCCCATATTAGCATTGTACAATGTCGAATCTACCCAATTAGATTACATGTGAATGAATAAAAGAATCGCAATAGATTATAAGACAATAAAATAAAAGAATAGCAATCGATTAAAACGCAATCAAATCAAATCAAGTTCAAACAGAAAAATATCACAGTAAATGTCAAAGCTATTGTTTAATTACATGCCAAATTCATTCTTATATTGTTCATTGTCATAAATGTCTTAACAAAGTACATTGTTATTCTTGTGGGTCTCACAAAGTACATTGCTTTAAGTGCAATGCTATAAAGCTACTTTTATTTCTTTCTATTACATTATTTTACTCTCATCTTTTCCAAAGTACAATGTTGTACTGGGAAGAAGTTAAAGGATGATATTATAACCAATAAAACAATGATAGTACATTCATATTTCCCTAATACCAGATTTCAAATAAATTGATGATGCAATAAGTACAACCCAATTGTTATGAAATATTATTTTGTAAATGACCATTGTATTCTCCATATTCTCTCATATATCTCTATCATTAGTGAACATTATAACAAATATTATTATGAGTTTTATAAGTGTAATTATGCATCACTATAATAATCATTCATAACATACATCACTTTTCATCTTCTTTTGTAAGTATAAATAATGAGTAAGATGTATTGTCAATGTTGATTGTTTTTACTATAAGTAATGAAATAAAGTTCTTTACAATCTCATTTCCTACTTTGTTCATTAACTTAGCTTCATATTTTATAACACGTTATCAACAAGACTCTACCATAGAGCTCTAACTCCTTATTGCTTTAGTCATTTTCAGGTATGTATATTATATAAGTTCACACGTATAATGCTCACAAGTATTTTATGGAATTTCTTAACTAATAATTCCCTAACATACAAGTCTTTATTCTGATTAGTATTTTCACTATGGAAAACCTTAACAAGGTTGAGTTTATGGCTCTTGACATTAGTGGAATGAGTTATTTATCATGGATCCTCGATGTTGAAATCTACCTCGATGCTATGGGTCTTGGAAACACCATAAAAGCTGCAAATACACTAAATGAAGCATCAAACCAAGATAAGGCTAAGGCAACGATTTTTCTTTGTCGTCATCTCGATGAAGGATTGAAAGCCGAATACATCACTGTCAAAGATCCAACTAATCATTGGAATAATCCTAAAGAGAGGTATGATCATAAAAAATAGTGGTACTTCATAGAGCTTGTTTTGATTTGTTACACCTTGGGTTACAAGATTTTAAATCTGTGAGTGGGTATAATTCAACCTTTTTTAAAATTACTTCTCAACTAAAATTATGTGGTGAAATTATAACTGATGAAGACATGCTAGAGAAAACTTTCTCTACTTTTCATGTCACTAACATGGTCCTGCAGCATCAACAATATTGTGAGAAAGGTTTTAAAAAATATTATGAATTAATCACATGTCTTCTTGTGGCCAAACAAAACAATGATCTATTGATGAAAAATCACCAATCACGCTTGACCGGTTCTAGCCCATTTCCTGAAGTGAATGCAACATTATATAATCATCATAATCGTGGGTCTAACCCTGGTCAAGGTTGTGGTCATGGTCGAGGTCATGAACGTGATGGAGGTTGTCATAATTATCGTAACAACAATAATAAGATTATAAGTAACCACCATAAGTGGGAGAATAACAAAACCCCACATCAAAATGATAAAAATGGTAAATGCAAAAAGAATATTGAAAATGTTTTTCACCGATGTGGAATGACCGATCACTGGTCTCGTACATATCGTACTCCAAAACATTTTGTTGATCTTTATCAAGCTTCCCTAGATCTAAAGAAAAAATACGGAAACAAATTTTATTCAAAATGATTTTCATGAAGATCAACCAGAAATGACACATTTGGATGTTGTCGATTTTCTTGTATACCCGGAAGGGACAAATGGTGCTATGGGTGGTGATGGAAGTATCCATTTGTTTCCCAAAAGAGATGGATATGTTCCCTTATCATGAAGTTGTTGGTTTTCCAGTATCGTTTGATTTTGGATTATGTTTGTTTAGATTCATTTCCATGGTCAAGAATAATAAGTAGTTTTGTTTCATGTCATTTCTTATGTTTTTATGTCATAGTCGTGTCATGAGAAGTGATGTTGTCACAATCTTCCCAATGTAATAAAATATGGATTTATTTCTCTAAGTCGAATGTTTCTTATGTTTGTTTTATTTATTGAAAATAAATATGGACATTTTCAAGAGAAACGAGGAAGATATATGTCTCATAGATAGCAAAACAAGGCATAGAACTTTTAATAATAACAGATATTTTGCTTACTTATCAATTAAAGAAGCAAATGTTAATACAATAATGGATAATGCAAAATTGATTGAAGGCTCCAGAAGAGCGAATTGATCATCACCATAAGGGACAATAATTACAATTGGTGATTCATTATTTTCATCCAAATCAACAATAAATTTATTAATTTTCAAGGATATTCGATCTAACGGATATCATGTTGAAATAAATAATTATGGTAATAAAGAGTATCTCAATATTACAAATTGAAATCGGGTAAGAAAAATCTTTGGAAAAATTGTCCGTATTATCTTCTGAATTGTATTACACAAAGATTAGAATGATTGGATCACATATTATTGAAATAGAAACTTTGACAACTCTTTCAAAGTATTTCATAACTGGTTGGTCCATCTTAGATCAATTATGATGTGTAGAATAATTGAAACTTCAAGTGGTCATTCCTTGAAAAACCATAAGTTTTTTCAAGCCAATACATTGTATTGCGTTGTATGCTCTCAGGGAAAATTAATTTTCTGTCCATCATTAAACAAAATTAGGCATAAAAGTGATCTTTTCTTAGAAAGAATTCAAGGGGATATATGTACAATTCATCCACCATGTGGACCATTTACATATTTTATGGTTTTAATTGATGTTTCCACTAGATGGTCACATGTGTGCTTATTATCTAGTTGTAATATCGTTTTTGCAAAATTACTTGCATAAATAATCCACCTAATGGCACATTTCTCTTATTGACCATCAAAAATAGTTTCATAAACTAGAAAATTTTGGCAAATGAAAGACTTGATTTTCAAAAATAACATAAGTTGATTTACACCCACAGAGGCTCATCTTGCAAGTTGTAGGAGAATGTATGAACTTTCGAGACACCAGAAAGAATCCAACTTGATGATGCTAGTCTTTAAACTCTTCAACTCTTAAGCTTAAAGTTCATATCAAAATATGAACTTCAAGAAAGCAAATGCAAGTATTCTTTCAAGTCTCAAAAGTAAAACTAGAGAGAGTATGGGAGGAAAGAAAGAGCTCACGTTTTTTTCTTCTTCTCAAAAGAAAGATGAAAGCCTTCACTTAAATCACTTCCATTACACATAAGTCTTTAACCTTTTAAGTACTCATGACTATAAAGCATATGTGTCCCCTACCCTTTTAATACATGTCTTTCTTTTACATGAACTAGTCAAAAGCCCATAACTAATGTAACTAGTTAGAGTATTTATAAAAGAAAGTCAAAGTTTTATAAATTTTATAAACTCTCTTATAAAATATACAACTTAACTTTTGGGATAAAAACAAAAAGTCTTTGTAGTCCAAAAAGATGTACATGACTTAATAAATCATACAATATGATATATATTATTTTGCTAATAAAATTATTATTTCCAAGAAATAAATAATTTCTAATTAATTATAAGAGTTTATTGAATATTTATTAAAAATAATTTATAATCAATAATCAATCATATCAAGTTGTTGTTAGTGTGACCCATTAGTATCGTATGCTAATTAGCAATATCAATTTAATATGATTCTTAAGCATACACGATCCTTCAATCTCCCACTTGCGCAAGACTCATATTAGACTGATATAGACAGTGGTAAACATCTAGCAACATTTCATTGCCCCCTTTAACATACGAATTTGTGCCATTCTATCAATGCTCGATTCCTAAAAAGATCAAAGCTACAATTGTTGTATAATTTAAGTTTATCAATTATCCCTTTATCACAGACATCATGTTGAACATGAGATATGGTTCGTTATCAATCTCATTTGGTGTTCAACTTTTGGTAGGGGTCTTAGATGTCTAACTCTCAACACATAAAAGGAAAAAATCCCATCTTGACTACATAATCCTCTTGCATGGTTCACACCATACTTGAAAATGGATTTTATAACTGCCCGGTTAAGGATCAACATTTAACCATGTCAAAGCATAGTATTCCCACACTTAAGTACGACTATCTATCATGGGTGTTAAGGATACAAAGATAGTACATTTTAATCAAGTATCACTCATGATAGTGATCCATGAGGTGGTCTTGATCGGGTCAGTTCAATACTAGTTCTCTGACAATTACCTATGAAACTTGGTTACAACCACTAGCCTACTTTCATCTAGTGAGAGTCAAAAAAAAATCCAATTCATATTAGCCTTACTTTATAATTGCTCCTACAATTGTAACTTACTATGAACTTTTCGAATACTAAAATTATTCATGGATTAAACATGTTAATATAGAACACAACAAGTATTGATGTTATGATCATATCCCAGTATATCAAAACATTATATAATAGTTGTTGTCACAATGTTCCAATATCCAAATACTAAATCCAAATCAAAATCCCATTTCTAGAATAATAAAGTCTTATAACTGAAGTGTGACCATTCATACTTAGCTTAGAGGAAGGACTTTATTAATGGGTTCGACTAAAATTAATTTGTGTAAATTCTGCGAATACTATCATCTCCATATTTGACTTTACTCTAGGTATAGTTAAATGTCTTGGAGTATATGATTCGTGCTCTTTCGTGACATAGAGCCTCTTAGCTTGATTAAGTATACTCTCTAAGTCACAACGATCTCAGTGTGATCTTTGAATGGCAGAAATCAACATAGTTTTTCAATGAACTCATTCATCCAATCATATAAGATTTCAACTTCTAAAGCAATGTATTCTTATATTGTAGTATATTGTGTCATTATGTTTTGGTTGGACCTTATTCCAACTAAACTTACTCTTCATCCCATAATGAAGTCATTATCTAATTATAATTCATAATTGTATATATTTGTTTAGAAATAAGAATCTTATGTAGTTCTTTACATGAAGATTTTGTTCTAAACTATTTATCTCATATACATTATCTTAGTTCTTCTAAAGTACTCTCAGAATGTTCCTATAGTTATCCGATGACTTAACCATGTATTCGTTTGGTATATTATGATATGCTTATAGCATGATCATATACCAGGTCTTATGCATAATATGGCATAAATGATGGATTCATTTGCCAAGTAAATCGGATATAAATCATTTCAGCTAGTTCAAACCTATGAACTAGGTTCCTTTTGAGGCTAGCTCAAATTTAGTGACATGTGACAATGTTAAGGTTCGTCCAAAGGAATCTTATATCTTGATCTCTTTCAATATATTGTTAAATAAAATATAAATCATTCCAACTAGCTCATACCTATGAACTGGGTTCCTTTTGAGGCTGGTTCAAATTTAGTTTCATGTGACAATGTTAAGGTTCCTCTAAAGGAATCTTCTATCTTGGTCTCTTTCAAGATATTGTCAATATATGCATAAAGATATAAAACTTTTAACATTAACTTTATCTATCTCTACAGATTTTACATTCCAATAATGTATCTTGTCTTTCCTAAGTCTTTCATTTTAGAAACACATTCTGAGTCAAGGTGAAAAGGTCTGGCATGGTCAGAATGTAATTTCTCATGATTAAGATACAAGATTAGGAATGTCACAATGCTCCCACTAGTTCTTAGCAAGCACACATGTTATATTTATTTTGATATAAAAGCATACATTGTGGTTTCATATTAAAATGATAATTACAACATTGAGATGTTTTCTTTATATCTACAAATAGATCTCAAGCTTTACACATTTTGTTAGGATAACATGGATTAAGAAAACCTCCAAGCTAATCTATATTGATATCTTATAGTAGATGTCTATTAGAAAAGCGATCTTTCTTGAAATCTATTTGCTATATGTCATATTGAGAATATGATTTATAGTAAATAATATCCTTGTTGATCTAATCATAGCTACTTGTGAACATGGTCTGATCATAGTTAATGTTATGAGTATGTTGAGAACCATAGTGTATGAAAAAAAAATCCTTTTTATAACAAGTTTTGCTTTAAATGTGTAAAATTATCCATGTAATCTATTCTTTCTAGAAGAATCACTTACTTCTTCTAGCCTTGTTATAAGGAGTGAGTTCAATCATGACGATACTTATTATCATACATGGATTACATCTCATGTTCATGACTCTAAATCATTAATTATATTCTAGATCTGACAAAGCATCTTGGTATTTGATGGATTTGCCAAAAACCATCAATAAAAGCTCATCAATAAGAGATTCTACATTTCTCAAGTCATATATGATTTCTACCACTGATGCGAACAATTTATATTTGTAAATAGCTATTATTCACTTTTAACAATCCTTGTTAAATCTAGTGTCAACTGTAACTACATCAGCTTGTGGTTCTTGAGCTACTTCAAGTTCCATGTACCTCCCACTTTTTTTGTCATTAGAAGCTTGCTTTCTACTAACTAATTTATCAAAGGAATAAGAAAACTTATTCTTGATGCGTTTGCATATAATAATATAAGCTAGATTTAGAGTATTATATAAATATGTATCTAGTAGATTTTGGGTTTAAAAGCTTTAGTCCAACATAGGCTTTAAATCCACCAAACATTTAATAAGATAGGGATGAACCCTTTCCATACAAAATCTTATAAAGAAAATGTTTTATCTACTTATTAGTTGGTATTTGTACTCAAGGTACAATTGATTGCGTTCTAGGTGTTATTCCAAGGAAATAAAATGAGTATATTTCTATCGATTAGAAATTAAATCATACAAATTAAGATTTAATTCATCCTTTATTATCATTAAGGCCTTAGATAGTTCTTACCGGTTTCAATTTCAATTTTATATTTGAAAACTTAAACAAAGATTTCACACCTATGTTTTAACATATAAAATATAATTATAACTACTATAACTGTAAATAAAGTTGATTTGGTATCTTGTGCTAAATCTTAGAGATTCATTAGAAAAGAAAGTCATACATCATAGTGTGTAGTCCCTTAATAATTTTCTTTCTCTACTACTTAGTGAAAATATCATTAGGAATCTTTTATATATAAATATATCTCAAATATGTCAAATAAACTACATTATTCGCCTTTAAATATCCCTTTCTTGAAGTTGGAATATGTGAATGTCATTTATATAATGAATATAACAATGCCAAAGACGAGTTTGATTTAAAACAAGTTTAAGTCAATAGTGCTTTGAATTAGAACTTTTTATTTATAAAACTTTGACATTTAGTTTATAATTCTTATTAAGATATGTATTCTCATAAAAAAGAATTATATTCATTTCTAACTATGAAGGTGATCGTTATGAAAAATGATTGAAGTAAATAGTCAGTCACTCATAAAATAAATTGAGACATATATTTAGACAAGCTAAATTTAAAACATACATTGTTCTAAAACAAACATTGTTTTATATTACAAGTACATTATGTTCCTAGCATAATTAATAAACTAAACTCCGAGAGTGTAGTTCCAAATTGATTGTGCTCAACTGGTTATTCTTCTGTAAATATCTGCAAGCCATTTACAAATATTAGATAAACATTTAAGTATCAAGTACCTAAGTGTTATATGAAAAAGTATGAGTTCAATCTAGTAGATACATGAAGTACTAGTCTCTTCCAGACTTTATTTCCAAATAAGAGGAGCAAATCCTCTTCTAGTGTCCAGTTTCTCCGCAAAAGAAATGTAATATCCTAAAAATCACAAAAAAAAATCATTTTAATTAAGGAAAATCATTGTTTTCAAACAAAACCCAAGTCAAAAACCAAGTATCAAATACATATATTCCAGAATCATAGTGTAACCAAATCTCCAAAACATAACACCGAACGATGTGTACGATCATGCCTTTTCTTTTCCTCGATCAACTGAGGTACCTGGAACATAAAACTTAAATTGTAAGCCAAAGCTTAGTGATTTCCCCCAAAGTAACACACAACAGAACATATACAAATAATACATACTTACCCCTGGCCTACAACCTTCCGGTAGGATTGCTCCGGCCCATAACCTTATTGTTGGATTGCCCCTTTCTGGCCCACAACCTCACGGTTGCATTGCCACCGGCCCATAACCTTTCGGTTGGATTGCACGGGTTTCTTGACCGACAACACAAAGCAGTACAACCTCAACCCAACCACATTATGTCGACATATAAAAGAGATAAACACATAACAGTAACCAGATAATCATGCAAATCTTAACAGCTCACTTCAGTACAACAAAATTCCAAACCAGAATACACCATTTACTGGGCTAATATTGGTGCCTTCGACCCACAAGTATAGTGAGGAAAACTCACCTCACTGTTTGAAAAGATCGCAAAAAGGAACGTTGCTCCAACTGTCAACTCTAAGGGTCACCTATATAGAAAAGAGTAACCTGGACTCAGTTCACAGCTCAAAATACCCAAAATACACATAGGGTACTCAGAAGTATGCCCAACGTACGCGACCAAATAGAAATCTTCCCATTAAGTACATATTTTCTTAAGTCCTTTCATCCAAATCCTAGATCTAGACCCAAATAATGTTCTAAATCGTAAAGTTTCCAACTTTATGATCTTGCCTGACTAATAAGAGCTCAACACCAAAACCCTGACCTATCCTAAGGTGCTAAGCCAGCAAAATGGATGCGATGAGCAATCAAGATCCTTTTTTAATAACTGAAGACACTCTAAAAACATCCAAAAGGACAACTTATTTGGTCTAGAGTAGCTCCTACCCAAAGGACCAAGATTATGGGAATAATAAGCACAAAACTCCACATCTAGCAAGATCTAATGAAATAGCCAACAAGTTCAGAGATTTATACCTTCTGGAGATTGCTCAAGGAGTGTAAAACTCAGATATACCAAGCTTGGAGTTCCTTCCTTGCTTCCAATGGATTCCTTCCTTCAAAAGTGGACACCAAACACCAAAAATAAGATCAAAACACCACAAATGGATATTAGGGTTTTCTAGGTACGTAATGGGACTGGAGTCTGATGAGGGAAGGAGTCTCCAGGGAGTTAATGATACTTAAATAGTGATCAAACCCTAAAATTAGGGTTTACACTTTTCCACATACACCCAACGTACCAAACGTACGCCCAAAGTACACAAAAAGTGGCGCGTTTCTAATGGGCCCATAGGACCATTCTTGAAACAAATTTGTAACAGCCCAAAAAACAGGATCAAATTTTTCATTTTAAATAAACACAAAAGTTACAATCGTCACATTGTTCCAAAAATATTCATTAAATAATGTCAAATCATCAGAGTAAAATGTCAAATTGCGGAAAACTAGTGAGGAGTGAATGTTGCGCCATCAAGTCGGGCCCTTCCCCTTAGTACCGGAAGTACCTGAAACCACAAAAGCAAACTGTAAGTAAAAGCTTAGCGATTTTCCCAATCATATCACATACTAAGAAGTAAACATGTAATTGCCATGGTCCACCCCATGGTCTTTACTCACAATGTCGAGGGCCAGATCCCGGTCTTACATATGAGTGCCATGGGCTACCACCATGGTGTTTCCTTACAAAGCCGAGGGCCAAATCCCAGTCTTACACTCAAGTGCCATGGGCTACCCCCATGGTCTTCCATACAATTATCACAAAAGTCAAAAACATTCTACGTAATACGAAATGGGCCGACATTGGTGCCTTCGACTAGGGGTGTAAATGAGCCAAGCCGAGCCCGAGCTTGACCAAGCTTGAGCTCGGCTCGTTTAAGTTTGAGGAAGCTCGATTCGAGCCTTAAAATGAAGCTCGAGCTCAGCTCGTGAACAATTTAGTGGGCTCGCGAGCCTAATCGAGCCTAAACGAGCCTCTATGCGTGTGTATATATATATATACACACACACACATATATATATACACACACACACACACATATATATATATATATATATATATATATATATATATATATATAGGCTCGTTTAGGCTTGTTTAGGCTCGCGAGCCCATTAATTAAAGCTCGGCTCGAGCTCGTTTAATAAACGATCCTTATGTTTAGGATTGAGCTCGGTTCAGGCTCGTTTAATTCGATCTCGAGTTGAGATTTTAACGAGTCGATCCCGAGTAGCTCGGCTCACTTACACCCTACCTTTGACCCATGAACATGGTGAGAAGACTCACCTCAATCTGCTGAAAAATACTAACCGCTCGGCTACTGATCTGAAAGATCCCACACTGAACATACACAAATTACCCTAATCAGGAAATGATAAAAAGACATATCCATGACACAAATTCACCAAACCCATAATGGTCCTAACCAACCTTGACACTTAACCCCCCCCCCCCTTTGGTCCTTAAGGCCCATAAGGCCCAACTTGGGGCGTTAAGGACCCATAAACAAAAATCTGAAGCCCATCTACCCTAAACAGGCCAAAGCCCAATAACTAGCTAAAACCCAAAAGTCCAAGGCCAACCGAACTACAAAATCCCACTTGGTGTACGAGTCCGTAAGCCAGTACGCGTTGCGTACATGTTTGTATACTAGCTTAAGCCATTAAGTTCTTCTTCCTTACAGCCCCACACCCAAATTTCCAAATCTCGACCAAAATGGGATTCTAAGACATAAAGTTGGCAACTTTATGCCTTAGCATGCCTTAATGGAACCCAACATCTACCCTTGTCCAACAAGTCTCTCATTAAGGATCTTCTTTCATGTATGGTGTAACGTCCCAAAAATCAGGGGTAAAAATTTCATTTTTAATATAACTAAAACATTGATACCATTTAATTCAAACAATCAGATCATAGTCAATCAAATCGTTTATCAGAGTTTATCCCAAAATCATTCATTGCAGAAATCATAGGTGTGTGCACTACGATCAACCCGAGCTCTTCCTTTTCAAAACGATGATACCTGAAACCATAAACAAACCTGTCAGCTCAAAGCTTAGTGAGTTTCCCAGAGCATACCATTCACACAAACCACATATCACATATCCTGTTAGCTATAAAAGCTACACATATATCATATATATTGTTAGTTATAAAAGCTACCATATATCACATAAGCCCTGCATACATAAAACCTGTAATAGTGCCATGGGCTACCCCGCATGGTCTTTACCTAGGACTGCCATGGGCTCCCCCACATGGTCTTACATCTAATGCCATGGGCTACCCCACATGGTCTTTACCTAGGACTGCCATGGGCTACCCCACATGGTCTTACATCCAATGCCACGGGCTTCCCCGGGGTCTTCCCTGCCAATACCATATATAACCAAATATCATATCATGCATCACATAAATATATACACATAACACGTACATAAACCTGTAAGGATGTCGTGGCTACCCCCAGGGTCTTATACCATTGTGCCATGGGCTACCCCACATGGTCTTCCATGCAAGTATCACAAAGACAGCTAGCATATCACATAATTACCGACATACCTCCTAGCATAAAGCTAACTATCATATCACACAACATAAGATGGTCCGGACTTGGTGCCTTAGACCCATTGGTATGGTGAGAAGACTCACCTGCAACTGTCGGCTGAAGAAATAAGATTGCCTTGGACTCGGTGAGTCTGGTCATGGAACCCTCACCTTTTCTGGTCAAGTTGTGAATCGGTGAGCCGAGGGACGACTCGGTGAGTTGAGTAGGATGGGACTCGAAGATTCTTGGACTCGACGAGTCAGTGGGTTGACTCGGCGAGTAGAGTCAGTCAGGAAGTCTGACTTTGGCCAAGGACTATGACTTTGACCAAGAGTTGACCAGTTGACTTCCAGGGGTATTTTGGTAATTATTGGTATTTATTGAGTTCAGTTATTTGGTGTTAACCAGTGGAGGGGTCGTGTCGGTGGTTGGAGTAGCGTGATCTTATTTCTTCAGCCGACAGTTGCAGGTGAGTCTTCTCACCATACCAATGGGTCTAAGGCACCAAGGCCGGCCCATCTTATGTTGTGTGATATGATAGTTAGCTTTATGCTAGGAGGTATGCTGGTAATTATGTGATATGCTAGTTGTATTTGTGATACTTGCATGGAAGACCATGTGGGGTAGCCCATGACACAATGGTATAAGACCCTGGGGGTAGCCACGACATCCTTACAGGTTTATGTACGTGTTATGTGTAGATATTTATGTGATGCATGATATGATATTTGGTTATATATGGTATTGGCAGGGAAGACCCCGGGGGAAGCGTGTGGCATTGGATGTAAGACCATGTGGGGTAGCCCATGGCAGTCCTAGGTAAAGACCATGTGGGGTAGCCCATGGCATTGGATGTAAGACCATGTGGGGGAGCCTATGGCTGTCCTAGGTAAAGACCATGCGGGGTAGCCCATGGCACTATTACAGGTTTTATGTATGCAGGGCTTATGTGATATATGGTAGCTTTTATAGATAATAGTATATATGATATGTGTGTAGCTTTTATAGCTAACAGGATATGTGATATGTTGTTTGTGTGAATGGTATGCTCTGGGAAACTCACTAAGCTTTGTGCTTACAAGTTTGTTTATGGTTTTAGGTATCATCGTTTTGAAAAGGAAGAGCTCGGGTTGATCGCAATGCACACACCTATGATTTCCGTAATGAATGATTTTGGGATAAACTCTGATAAACGATTTGATTGAATAGGATTTGATTGTTTGAATTAAATGGTATCAATGTTTTAGTTAAAAATAAAATTTTTACCCCTGATTTTTGGGACGTTACATATGGGCTCATATCTATCATCAAGGAGACATTTTTATGCATCTAACACCTCTAAGGGACATAGATCTAACACCTCAAACTCCTGAAGTTGCCCAAACTCACAAGAGAGCTCATGCGACCAAGAATTAGCTCATAACAAGCCCTAACTTTGATAACCAAAAGGAATCACCAAGGTAATAACTTTTTACCTTAAAAAGCTTCCTAAGGTGATGTAGAATCAGGATATTGAAGCTCAACCTTGACCAAAGCTTGATCACCAAGTTCTTCTTCTTGTAAGCACACCAAAAAGCCCACTAAAATTACTTCCAAGCTCAAAAATCAATGACAATGGAAAACTTGGGTTTTAGGGACGCAAATAGTAGTGGAGGCTAATAAATGTGAAGGTCCAAAGTTCATAAGGATGCTTAAATAGGGCTCATTCCCTAAAATTATGGTTTAAAGTTTGGTTGTGTATGCCTCGTACGCCCAACGTACGTGGCTAAAATTACCGCTCCAAGGTGTGCATGTACGCTAAGCGTACCAAAACATATGCCCAGCGTATGAGGGGACCCTTTCCGAAAATAAATTTTGTTTCAAGGACTAAAAAGGAAAATATCTGGATCCGAGTGTTACAAAATTCCATATATAAGGGTCAAAATTGTAAATTACCTTGATAATGAATGTTACAATTTCCCCCCACTTGAATCAGACTTCGTCTTCGAAGTCCGCTGCCGCAAATAGCTCATGGTAGTGCTCGTGCATCTCTGCCTCAGGTTCACAAGTCCATTCGTAACCTTTCTGATGTTGCCACTGGACCTTGACCAAAGATACCACCTTGTTGCATAAGACCTTCGTCTTCCTATCCAGAATCACCACTGGCATATCAAAATAGTCCAGGTGATCATCCACCTAAATATCATCCAAAGGAACCACCAATGAATCATCAGAAACACACTTCCGAAGTAGAGAAACATGAAAGGTGTTGTGAATCTGACTAAGCTCCTCAGGTAAATCCAACTGATAAGCTACCATGCTAACCCTGGTAATCAATCGGAACAACCTAATATATCGGGGCTCCAACTTGCCCCTCTTCCTGAAGTGTTTTACACCCTTCTAGGGCGATACCTTCAGTAAAACCATGTCGTCGACTTGGAACTCTAACTCCGATCGACGTCTGTCATAATAACTCTTTGACGTCTGTCAGCATAAATCTTCTACCAATTCTGAGCTGTCTGCAACCTTTGCCTAATCCGTTAAATAAGATTTGTCGTCTGAAGAACTACTTCGCCCTTTCCTATGACCTTATGACCGACCTCTGCCCAAACTTCCTCCCATAAAAAAGCTCAAACGGCGGCGCACCAATACTAGAACGATATTTGATGTCGTAAGAAAACTCAGCTAAGGGAAGGTAGGAATACCATCTCTCACCGAAATCTATGACAAAAGATCTCAACATTTCCTCAAGTGTTTGAATGGTTTTTTGCTTTGGCCACCAGTTTGCAGATGATAAGCAGTGCTAAAATGTAACCCCGTGCCCAGTTCCTTGTGGAACCTCTGTCAAATTCGAGAAGTGAACTGAACATCTTGATCTGATGCAATTGAAACGGGGACACCATGTCGGGCGACGATATCGCACACATAAACATTGGCTAATTTCATGTCCGAGGAGCTATTTCCCATGATCCTATGATCGACCTCTCCACTATCACCCAAATCACATTAAATCACTTAGTCGTCCATGGTAACTTGGTGATTAAATCCACGGTTATCTGCTCCCATTTCCACATGGGAACCTCCAAAGGTTGAATCTTTCCATGTGGCCTCTGGTGCTCGGCCTTGACTATCTGACAGGTCAATCACCTCTCAACATACCAAGATATTTCCCTCTTCATCCATGGCCACCAATAGCTAAGTCTCAAATCCCGATACATCTTGGTAGCTCACGGTGTATCGAAAATAGGGACTTATGTGCCTCCTCCAACACAGTCTGCGATTCTGCCAAAATCTGGCACCCAAACCTGTGACATCCCCATTTTCACAGCCAGAAAAGACCGATTTGTGTATGCTTATTTAAAAATCATAGTATCCTTTTTGAAAAATAGTATTGTGGAATTTATTCCGATAAAACATGATAATGATATTATCAAATCATTTTTGAAGAAATGTATTTTATTTATATTAAAACATTGGGATGTCATCGTCAATACAGAAACATAAGCATAACAAAATATTACAACCCTTACAGTAATTAAACTAGTGACCTAATACTCCTTGAATCTCTCAACGGAATGTATCTTTCATATAGCCACCTGTAATACAATAAACTGAGTGGGTCAGGTTGGGAAACCTGGTGAGTACATAGGGATTTCAGTCCCACAATGTGCTAATAATGTATAACTCAAACCTGAAAATCCAAATATAATCATTAACATAGATATATCATATCTCTAAAACAGTTTATCCCATCCCATCGATTACCACATATAGATCCTATACAACGATCTTACAAGATCTAGCCTAAAGAATCAATATGAACAACAAGCCGACGACGCTGCTTCGGAAATTCTCTGGCAGCAAACTCGGATCAATAACTACATCAAATGAGGTGAATGGAACAAGTTTCACCACAAACCTCTGTTCATAAAAACAACATGACAATTAAATCAGGAATGGTTATCTAGATAACTATGCCTAGCAGTGGTTTGACACCGTGAGGTATTTTACCTCGAAACTCACCCTATCCGACAATACAACATCAAACTTTGCCTAGCAGTGGTCTGACAGCATGAGGTATTTTACCCCCAGACTCATCCTATCTGACAATACAACATCAGACATAACTAGTAGTGGTCTACTGCTGACACACTCTATTAAGCAGTCTACGAAGTTCCCTCTGTTACTTCGTGAAAGGAAATGCTGACACATGAAGCACTTCCGATCACTTCATAAAAGAAAAATGATGACTCTAAAGTTCTTGAAAATAAAAAGTATGGGGGAATACTAATAAAGTACTCTCGTACGCTGCCGTACCCCGAAACGCAGTAGTGACAAAAAGAAGGAATTTGTACATGATAGTACTTCTGGCACATTATAGTACCCTGGTATGAGTAGGACTCGTACCCCAAAACATAATAATACCCAGACACAAGCAGCACCTAAGACACAGAGCCTTGCAAAAAGAATTGGTACATATAAAGTACTTTTGTATGTAGGACATACTTTACCGATCATCAGTCTCCTCGAACAGAGTTTCTACTCTCCATTCCGATCACACACGTACCCTTAACAAGATATTACCCAATATCCAAACTTAATTGAACTAAGCATCCCTTTTAACTCTTATTTCATCACCAAGCAATCCTACAGTGCTTATCATCAACTTTCAATACGAACTCTGTTTCGGCAACACTATCCTGATTTAGTGTAATATTTTATATAGAGTATTAAGTATTAACATACATTTATCTTCTCATTTATAATACTTCTATTATTATTATCATGTAGATATATCTCAACACATATAGAACCATGCCTGGTTCACATAGCGTATATCATCAACTATACATATAATACATATTTCCAGATAATAAGCATATAGTTCACATATTAACTTTCAACATATATTTAATACTTTTATTAATACTTGTATTAAAATCATGTTCATGAAATGGACTATGCGCTCACTTGTTAAAGTGACAAATCGAAATTCGAGCAGCGCTTCGCTTCTAACAACTGTCTTTTCCTTTAACGACACCTAGCTTTATTATCGTTGAGCCTTAGTATATTATTTATTGTAACTAATTATTAGTCTAGATTCATCATTAACTCAAATTCTACTTCAAGATCTATCAAGTAAGGAACAACCAGCTAGGATCATATCGGAGGTAGGGTCCATTTGGTATATGAAGTGTACTGTTTGGAAATCCCACTTTAAACACCTCACTAAATCACAGCCTAGACATCGTCCCCGTAAGTAGATCAATCAGTATAACGACTTGGAATCACTGATAAATCTTGTTTATAGGTTCATAATAACAATAATGAACTTAAACATAATCTATACTTAAAGTATGGTAAACATAACTCACTTACAAGGGAGTTTAGCGAGGAACCGGACTTTGTGCAGGCAAAACTTCTGAGCCGAAAGCTCTTCTTCTTGGAGCATTTTGGCGCACTGGGACTCGCTTCTAACACCTAGGAGGTGCTAGGGAAAAGCCTTGAGGGTTTGGGGGTGTTTGGGAGATAATTGGATGAGATTGGTGTGGAGAAATGAGGAAAAATGAGTTTTATCTATAGGCTACCAGCACCCGCATACGTTGGGCGTATACAAGGGTACGTCGGGCATACTGGCCAAAACAACAGTACGCTAGGCATACTTCGAGTTACGTTGGGCGTACTCCATCCAAGTCTCGCAATCTCGCTCCAAGCCATGGGGAGGAAGGTGTGGCTGGGATTGTGCCACGTGTCGCTTCGGAACTTAACCCATATTGTAATTATCGTCTAAATTCTGTAACTTTCTCATATGAGCACTGTTTTTGACGTTCTTTATATCCACGATTAAGTTCCACTTTAATATCTTCACTTGAAGTGGAGTAGGAACTGTAAGTATCACTTTAACCAACACATATGTTTGCCCATGTAGTATATATAATGTGGTTCTCTGATAGAGGCGATGAGTATTTTAGTATCGAGTTCCATGACTACCTCAAGGAATGTAGAATAGTTTCATAAATCATAATTGACACCTCCTAGGACACCACAACTTAATGGTGTGGCTGATAGGTACAATCGAACTTTGTTAGACATGGTTCGTTCCATGATGAGTCGAGCTTCTCTTCCAATCTCCTTCTGGGGTATGCCTTAGAGACTACCACCCACATTCTTAATCTTTTCCCAACTAAGAAGGTTGCCAAAACACCTCATGAGATGTGGACAGGTAAGGTTCCGTCGTTAGCACATATCAAGGTTTAGGGTTGTGAAGCTTTCGTTAGATGAGAGACTCAAGAAAAGCTTGAGCTCGAAGTGAGAGATGTATTTGATGGGTTTTATGTACTATAACATTCCTATGGTGCACTGATGTGTGTGAACCCAACTAGTTTTATCCTACTCTTTAATTATGAATTAAACACACAAAGGCAGTGGACCTATCAATTGTGGTATGGCTAAATAAGTAGGGTATCGAACTCAGGGAACGGAAATTAAACTAATTACTAATATTATCTAAAACAAATATTAAAGTAGAAGGGGTTTCTCTAGTTTTACAAGACTAGAAACTTAACTAAAACTTAACTAACACTTAATTAAGCAACCAACAGCTAAACAATTAAATTGCAACTAAATTCAATGATAAAAAGGACTTCTGTTTAGGTTCGAATCAATTGATCCTATGGTTGATTTTATGGTAAATATATCGGATTAACTTTTCATTGGCTACCGATTGAGATGATTAGGTTCACGTTTGTTATTGCTAATCCTTAGAAAACAGATTAATTCAAGCAGTGGCCAGTTGTCTAAGTTAACAGGTTCCCTAGTTAAGTAATTCGGGTTAAGTAAGACCTGTAATGGTTAATTAAATTGGTGATTCAATTAACCTCTTGTTGATGGTGTATCATACAAGCTCACGTATTAACTTACATATCTTCTAGTTAATTCTAGTTTCATATTCGGTATTCCTAGACATATAACTATGTGGTCACATAAATCATATGAAATTAATAACTAAGAGATGTTCATACAACTTAATTACTGATTTATTAACAAAAAACAGTTGTTATTAATATATGAGGTTCTTTAGCAAACTTAACAAAACAATATCACCAATTAAAATTAATCCTAACCATAAAATCAATCCATATTCTCAAAATCGTCTACCCTAAATCGAAGATAAAGGTTTTAGTTCATAATTGCAGTAAAAACAAACTCAAAAACGAATTTAAAAAAACTAGACATAGTTCTATTCAAAGGTAAAGTGGAAAATTAAACCTAAGTTGCCTTATTCTTCTTAGAATTGAGGATCAGGGTTCTTCTCACGTTCTTCAGATCTCTAGCAGTCTCCTTAATCGCCAAGTAAGCTTCCCAAAAGCCAGAGAGAGAGTCGATTCGGATTTGTGGCTTCTATTTATAGATATCTCAAAACACGGGCTACTCGTCGAGTAGACAACCGACTCGGCGAGTCCCCTTGAGGAATCCATATACGGCAAGGAATCCACGTGTAGCTTCGCGAATCTCCGTGTGTACTCGTCGAGTAGACGTCCCTACTCGCCGAGTAGCTTAAGGATTTAGCATATTTTTCTTCTTTCTTTAGTCCCCAAGCTTTCGATCATATCTCCTGCTTCTGAGCTTCTATTTTGGACTGAAAATACAATTTGAACACTATTAAGTACCTTTTGTCCATAATATTGACATAATTAGCTAATAAATGATGAAAATCTATACTAAATATATAGCTAAATATGCATATATCATGCACATACAACCCTAATGCTTTTGATCTAAGTTTTCTCTAATTATACATGCAATAAACATTTTACAAAGCATAAAAGCCTAAACTAGCATGCAAGGTGATATTTGAATCATAAAAACCAATTAGAATATTACCTTGTGTAGTAGCTTGTAGAACTTGGCCTTAAGAAAGCTTAACACTTCAAGTGTGATGCCTCAAATGGTTCACAAAACACCAAGAGCAATTGGATGAATATAGAAGAGGTTAAGGAGACTCAAAATTGGTTATGCCTTCTTCTAATACAAGTGGTAACCGATTTTAGGCACTAGAGTACATATTTATAGTGTAGAATTCTAAGAGTCACATGTAACCCTAATTCACACACTTAGGTTTATGATACAATTGATGTGGACTACCACTTCATGGATTAATTCATAATCTTAGCCCACCAATAAATCAATCATGGATCATTAGCCCAATCCATATGTATGACTGATTTACATAATCAGTCCCCATTAATTTAATTAGTCTCTTTTGATCACTAAATTAATTCCAAATTAATTCTTGATCAATACTAATTAAATAATATGATCTCTCAATTAATATATTATAATTGTAATATATTAATAAACCACAAATAACCTCTTTCTCAAATACTCATCCAATCAAATTGCTTTGATGAATGCAACCCAAATGGACCATGCTACTATCGGGTCAAGTACATACCAACTATAGTTATGGACTTAGACACCTAATCCAACAGTCTCCCACTTGGATAAGTCTAATAACTATAACTGTGAATGAAACATAAAACCCGATTAGCAATCATAGCTTTCAAAAAACCGTTGTCGAACTCTGACGCGTCCATTAGATATGGGATCATATAATCCTCTATTCTACAAGATATCGTGTGGACAAAGACATGGAATAAAGTCGTACTCATTGCCCAACAGTTTGTTTCCCGATTTCCGATTTGTTTGACATAGAACTTAATTGAACACATCAATAGAGTTCTGATCGGGCCCGACATATAAGTTAAAACAAAGTCATCGAGGGGCCCAACATATCGCTTTTAATCCTCTTAGGATAAAAGGGACAGATAAACTTCGACTTATATGCTTGTACAAACTATTCATTGAATCATACACAACAACACGTTTTATAACGTCGAGTTAATGATGCGTTTTTGCACTATCAATGTACAACCAACTCATAATCACCAAACCATATATCTTGGTTTGAAGACTATACGATATTATCGTCTCACAATCACCCATGATAAATTCCATGAAGTGATTCATGTGAGTGTGGGTTTAATCGAATACTCAAATCTTATTTCAAGAACACTCATGAATGTTTGTAGCAATTTTTTGCTATGTCTAACACCTTAGACAATCTTACAAAAACCCATTCATGACAGTCTACTTTCATAACCTACTTCCAAAGTATGATTGACTATGGATGGTTTGAATAATCTTATTATTCTGGAAATCAAAACATGCAAAATGAAACAATAGTAAATAATTGACACAAGACAATAACTTTACTTATAAATAAAAACTCCTTTTATTCAATCATCAAATGTCAATTACATTTTAGCTATTACAAGTTTCTAAATGTCTATCTAATTATTAAAACTAATATCGTCCTGAAGCCCGATACTTCTAGCGTGCTGTAAGTGCTTAACCTTGCTCAGTCCCTTTGTAAGGGGATCTGTTGGGTTTTCTTTTGATGATACCCTCTTCACCACGACAAGACCCTCTTCTACTTGATGTCTAATGGAGTGATATTTTTTGTTGATGTGCCTGGATCTACTATGATCTCTTGGTTCCTTAGATAAGGCGAGTGCACTCTCGCTATCACAGAAAATCTTCACAGGATCCTTTATAGCTGGTATAACTCCAAGGTCTCCAATGAAGTTCTTCAGCCATATCGCATCCTTCGATGCTTCACTTGCTGCTACATACTCTGATTCGCACATTGAATTAGCTACAATCTCCTGTTTGGAACTTTTCCAAGTTATTGCTCCTCCATTTAGGGTAAATATCCAGCCCGACTGAGAGTGGAAATTATCTCTGTCGGTCTGAAATCTGGCATCAATATACCCTATCACTCTCAAGTCATCACTCGCACTGAGGGTAAAAATCCAGTCCTTAGTCCTCCGCAAGTACTTAAGAATGTTCTATACCGCAGTCCATTGAGCTCTACCATGGTTCCCTTGATATCTGTTAACCATGCTCAACACAAAGGCTACATCAGGGTGAGTACATGTCATAGCATACATGATCGATCCAACTGCAGAAGCATATGGTATTTGACTCATTTATGCTATCTCAGCATCGGTACTCGGACTCTGAGTCTTACTCAGTTTGCCATTGCTCTGGATAGGTAATTCTCCTCTCTTGGAATTTTCCATGCTGAAACGTTTCAACACTTTGTCCAAGTAGGTACTTTGACTAAGTCCTATTAGTCTTTTACTCATGTTTCTCAATATCATTATCCCTAGAATATAAGAAGCTTCTCCGAGGTCCTTCATAGCAAAACACTTCCCAAGCCAGGACTTAACCTCCTGCAAGGTTGGAATGTCATTTCCTATGAGTAGTATGTCATCCACATACAACACCAGAAAGTTGAATATACTCCCACTAGGTTTGACATATACACATGACTCATCCTCGCTTCTCGAAAATCCAAACTCTTTGACTCTCTCATCGAAACAAAGATTCCATCTACGATATGCTTGTTTCAATCCATAAATGGATTTCTCAAGTTTACACACTATATTAGGGTACTTTGCATTGACAAAACCCCCCGGCTGATTCATGTAAACATCTTCAGCCAACTTCCCATTAAGGAACGTGATTTTGACATCCATTTGCTATATTTCATGATTATGAAATGCAGCTATGGCTAGCATAACCCTTATAGATTTAATTTTGGCCACTGGTGAGAAGGTCTCGTCATGGTAAACTCCAGGAGCCCTTCGCAACCAATCATGCCTTATATGTGTGTACTTTCCTATCAATGTCGGTCTTCTTCTTAAAGATTCATTTGCACCCGACTGTCTTACGACCTGGTACATTGTCAACCAAGTTCCAAACTTGATTGTCATACATGGACTGAATCTCGCTGTCCATTGCCTCTTTCCATTTAGCAGACTCGGGGCCTGCCATGGCTTCCTTGTAATTGTTAGGTTCATCCAAATTTATCAATGTACTATCACTGATAAACGTATCACCTTCAGCTGTTATATGAAAACCATATAACACAGGTGGAACACTAACTCTACTGGAACGTCTCAGAGGTACGGACTCGTCAATTGGTTTAATAGGAGTTTCCTCCTCGGGTTGAGCACTAGTGTTTGAGGTTCCTTCATCACTTAATTCTTGAAGCTATTCAAGGTCAATTTGCCTCCCACTATCCTATTGGCATATGAGTTCTCTATCATAGAAAACCCTTCTCCTCGCAACGAAAACAACATTGTCAATCGGTCTATAGAAGAGATATCCAAAGGATTTTTGTGGGTAGTCGATGAAAATACATCGCTCACTATAAGGTTCGAGCTTGTCGTGAGTCTCTCGTCTTACGAAAGCCTCGCAACCCCAAACCTTGATATGTGCTAATGAGGGAACCTTCCCTATCCACATCTCGTGAGGTGTTTTGGTAACCTTCTTAGTTGGGACTAGATTAAGGATATGAGCGAAAGTCTCTGAGGCATACCCCATAATGAGATAGGTAACAAAGTTCGACTAATCATGGAATGAACCATGTCCAATAAGGTCCGATTGCGCCTCTCAGCCACACCATTTAGCTGCGGTGTTCTAGGTGGCTTCAATTGTGAAACAATTCCACATTCCTTAAGATAGTCTTGGTACTTGATACTAAGATACTCACCACCTCGATCGGATCGGAGCGTCTTTATCTTCCTGCCCAATTGATTCTCCACTTCTTGCTTAAACTCTTTGAACTTTTCAAAGGTTCCTGACTTATGCTTGATTAAGTAGATATAGTCATATCTGCTATAATCATCAGTAAAAGTCACATAAAAGAGGTTAGCATCCCTTGTGGTGGTTCTGAAGGTTCCACACACATCGGTGTGTATGAGATCAAACAAACATTCACCCCTTGCACAAGAACCAGTGAAGGGTGACTCGGTCATCTGACTTTAAGTCAAGATTCACATGTGTTTCCAAGCAAACAAGATTCACATGTGTCATCTGACTTTAAGTCAAACGACTCCAACACTCCATCCTTTGGAGTTGGGCTATGCGCTTTTTGTTAACATGTACAAGACGACAATGCCATAAGCATGATTTATCCAAACCATTGGACGAATCAATATGCAACACATTATCTCCTAAGTTATCTACAACCATCACAGTTTCCTATATACCATTACAAGGCAATGCTTCAAAATAAGATACACCATTATAATAAGCATAAATACTACCAATTTCATTATTAAACGAAAAAGTATAACCTTGTTCATACAAACCATGAAAAAAGATAATATTTCTCGCCATATCAGACGAGTAGCAACAATTATTCAAATCTAAATTTAACCCACTACTAAGTAATAAAGAATAAACTCCAATCTTGGTGACAAGTGACTTTTTCCTATTCCCCATGATCAAGCTCATCTTCCCGTGCTCCACATCCCTACTTCTTTTTAGACCCTGCAAATCAGAACAAATGTGAAAACCACAACCTTTATCAAGGACCCAAGAATTAGCATGTGATGAGTTATTAGAAAGAATATTGTAAATAACTGCAAAGGAGGGTTTGATCTTCCCATCCTTTATGTCCTGCAAATATTTGGGGCAGCTTCGTTTCCAGTGCCCTTTTCATGAAAATGGAAGCACTCGGCTTCCTTTGGGTTGGCAGAGGGTTTAGCAAAACCAACTTTGGTCCCACTAGAAGAGGATCCATCATGGGAATTTCCCTTGTGGCTCTTGGAAGGAGTCTTCCTCAACTTTCCCTTCCCATGTCCAATTGCCAAGACAGGGGTAGTAGCAGTAGGAGTAGTTACGAAAAATTTGCCTTTCAAACTGCTTTCAGCAGTTCTCAAAAGACCTTGAAGCTTGCTTAGAGTGACCTCCTCCTTGTTCATATGATAATTCATACGAAACAGATCATAACAGGGAGGCAAAGAGTGTAGGATAATGTTAATGGACAACTCTTCATCGAAGTTGAAATTCAACTTCAGCAAGCGGTCCACAAATCTTTGCATCTTTTGCAAGTGGGCCGTGATGGACTCTCCGTCCTTCATTTTGGTAGTGATCATGGAGGCAATGATTTCATACCTCTCATTCCGAGCACTTTGATGGTACCTTTCCATCAAATCCTGGTGCATTTCATAAGGCCAAAAGTCCTCAAATGACTTCTGAAGCTCAACAGTCATGGTAGCGATCATTACACATGACACTTTGGTCGTGTCCCTCTCATGAGTCTTATACTCAACAATCTGTTTAGGAGTAGCAGTGATTTCATCAATCTCCTTTAGATCTTTGTCAAGGACATATTCTTTGTCCTCGTAGCGAATGACCATGCAGATGTTTCGAATCCAATCACTGATATTCGATCCATCGAAAATGACCCTGCCATATAAGTTCATGAAGGAGAAAGAGCCGTAGGGGATTGGGTTGGAGGCATTGTTTGAAGTAGACATCTGAAAAGAAAGACAAAGTTTAGATTAGATGATAATCCTTAATATATCAACCAAATTAAATATTAAGGCTAGGACCCAACACAATATTCTACAATTCGGAAGAGGGATGTCGTAATCCAATTGTAAAATATTTGAAGGTAGGTAAATGACGATTTACCAATTTCCACCATGAAAAATGAAATTGAAGATTAAGTTTTAAATGAATTGAAATTCCTAGATTCTTTTAAGATTCATTGAACTTTTCAATGGCATGTTTAAATCTCGATTATGCCCTTCATGTTTGTGACTGGGATACCGAGGATCACAAACAAGGTGTGAATAATCATGCAAATGTGCTTGGTGCTCTTAATGTTACATATCACCTGATTAATGTGCCGATTAACCATACACGCTCCATTGATCCATGATTAACATCAAGCTACCCTTTGCAACTCTTGCCAATCCTAAATTAGTGTGCCGGTTAACCACACACGTTCCACTAACAACATAGCAAGGTTGTGACATCCCCAAAATCTCGGCCAGAAAAGACCGATTTTCATTTATGCTTTTAAAATAATTTCAGAGTAAATCATTTTGATTTGAAAGAGTTGCGGAATTTGTTCCCAAAAACAAAACATGATAAAACAATGTTTACCAAAGCATTTCATAAAAGAAATGTATTTTCATTATATAATCAAAACTCGGGGTGTCATGTTCCGATACAGACCAATAAGCATAAACGATAACATTACAAGTCATTCAACAAATATATACATATACATACTTGTAAACAAAACAACTTGATGGTCCATCCATCTTATGCCCTTGCGCCACTTCCTGTAATACAAATTAAAACTGAGTGGGTCAGGCTTGGGAGCCTGGTGAGCATATAGGATTTTCAACCCACAATAAATAATCATATTTAATTTCCACCAACCAACAATAACCCAATTACCCATTCCCGTTATTCTCACTTTATGTCCCTAAAACAACTAACATAAGGGACCTAGTCTAAGAATATTTCATCGGGGCGACAACACATGCTTCGGGGGTTCCTCAGCAATATAAGTCAAATAAGGCAACCATGAGGGGGATGGAGTACAACGAATGAACACCCAAGTTCATTAACACCTACAGGTGGCGAACCTGCTAATGTTTCCACAAGACTATCTAAAAAAGTCCGTGGTCGTCATCTAAACTCCGCTAGATGACTAAATCAAACAACAACAAGGCCTCTCATCTATTTTTTTACACACCAACTATCTACCCATGTTCTACCCAACATATTAGTAGATAAAATATACATTTTTATACATAGTTTTGAAAACCTGTATAGCATGCTTTAATCAATACATATTCCACATAATAGATGAGGCACACACACACATAACACGTATTTCATAGAGAATAAATCATATCTATGAGATAGAAGAAAGTGAATACACATTCATACATATAAACAACAATATACTTAATACACTCAAACCATACTTGTATTACAATCGTGTTTATGAAAGGTAGTATACACTCACTTGATCAGAAGAGGATCGGACAACACTACGACTTGCAGAAGTAGTAATCCTTAGCAGATCTGGAAGATCTTCACAAAAATCGAACTTCTCGCGGGCAGAGCTTCGGCTCGGGAACCGCACTTCTCGGGATCTTCGGGATCTCGGGACTTGCCTCAGGGCTCGAGAATAATATCGGGGCTTCGGGGTATTTCTGGCACGCAAATCGATGCAAAACGGGAGAGAGAAGAGAGAAAATAGCAAAAGAACTCGGCTGCCCTCGCATCCTATTTATAGGAGGCTGGAGCCTCGGAGTACGCGGGGCGTACGCCAGTACGTGGGGCGTACTGATCTGAATTCGTCACTGCGTTCGTCATCCGAAGCCACTTGCTGCGAGTGTCGACACCTTCGGTGTACGCGGGGCGTACTTCGGATCGGATCGCTGACTCCCCTTCGGATAATGCCGGATTTTCCAATTAAAATTAAATACAAATTATTTAATAAACTTCGGAAATTCATATCTTCTTCATACGAACTCCGTTTTCAACGTTTTTTATATCCACGCGAAGGTGAGACTACGCTCTACAACTTTCGTTTAGACTCCGTCGGCTAATTTTAACTTTATTTTTATTATTTATTTTTAATAGGCCGGGACAGAAAAACTTCGTTATAAATTCATAACTTCTTTGTTTGACGTCCGTTCTCGCCTAACTTTTTATCGCTTCGATACCAAAAACGAGATCTTCGATCCTCGTTTAGATTGTTTCAACTAAAAACCGCTCGATCTCAAATCGAGTATTTCGGGCTGCACACCGCTAAGCCGAAACTTCGATAAATCATAACTTCCTCATATGAAGTCAGATTTGGGCGTTCTATATATATTCGGAAACCTCGTTTCAACTACTACAACATTAACTAAAGATATCAAGTTTATTTTACACTTAAATTTTTACGCTTATTTTTATTCTTAATTAATCAAACCACATAATTAAGCAATTAAGCACAAAACACGTAATACTCAAATAATACAATCTTCTAATTTCAAAATGGGTTACAAAGGTTAACCTAGACTATTACATTGCTAAAAATGGCAAGCCCGGAAACACAGGCGTTACAAAGGTGCAATGTGTAATTTCCATGGCATAACACCATTTTCACATTTTCCTAAAGTAACTTAGATTGGGAATTTATAAAAGTTTAGTTACTTTAATAATTATCATTATACTTAGTAAAGAGAATTAATGTCCTATCCTACCCGTTTGGCTAACGATCCTCCACCAGTCAAGGAAGCGGTGGGTAAGAGTGGACACCCATTCAATCGCCATTTTATAGGAAATTTCCTTATACCCCTCTTATAGACCGACTTCGTGAATGAGGCCTACTAACGGTAAGACTGACTTGTCTTATACATATATATAAGTATTAACTTTAATATTATAATAATATAGGGTTGAGTTTTAAACTTTTTTTAAAATTCTAGGGATTGGAATTAATGTTTCATAAATGAGACTTCTCAAATTCCAAAACTGGAGGGAAAGTTTTGAAAATTTTCAAAACCTGTTGAGTTATAGAATTTATGTTATTTAAATGTGACTTTCCAAGTTCCATAACTTGAGGACAAGTTATGTAACTCTTCAAGACTTTTGAAATTCTATAACTTAAAGTTTTAATGTTTCATGAATGAGACTTTTCACATTTCATAACTTGAGGACAAGTTATGAAACTCTTCGTGAACCATTTAGATCAAATTTAACTAACACAATTAATCATAGGATTTATCATCTAACAATTTGACCTAATACTAATCATTTCGCAATATAGCTTCAAATTTTACAAATAATTAGTTTTTCATAAAATCAAGTAATTATCTTAAAATTTGACAATCATCATGTTATTGGATGGGGATAATCATTACCATATTATAAAAATCGAATTTTATGAACCAAAACAATTTGTGGTAATGATCCTAATCCAAAACAAGCCAAAAACTCGAAAATTCTGCTCACTGAGGACCCAACTCGTCGAGTGCACTTATGAAATCGACGAGTTCATCATCATAAGGCACCTACTCGTTGAGTTCAATGATGGACTCATCGAGTAGGCCCTAGCAGAATCCAGAATTATAATTTTTCAGCTTTTGAAAATCACACAATTGCATCAATATAATATAAAACACCCATGTTTCTGATACCACTGATGGGGTTTATGTACTATAACATTCCTATGGTGCACATACAACCCTAATGCTTTGGATCTAAGTTTTCTCTAATTATACATGCAATAAAAAATTTCCAAAGCATGAAGCCTAAACTAGCATGCAAGGTGATATTTGAATCATAAAAACCAGTTAGAATATTACCTTGTGTAGTAGCTTGTAGAACTTGGCCTTAAGAAAGCTTAACACCTCAAGTGTGATGCCTCAAATGGTTCACAAAACACCAAGAGTAATTGGATGAATATAGAAGAGGTTAAGGAGACTCAAAATTGGTTATGCCTTCTTTTAATACAAGTGGTAACCAATTTTAGGCACTAGAGTACAGATTTCTAGTGTAGAATTCTAAGAGTCACATGTAACCCTAATTCACACACTTAGGTTTATGATACAATTGATGCGGACTAACACTTCATGGATTAATTCATAAGCTTAGCCCACCAATAAATCAATCATGGATCATTAGCCCAATCCATATGTATGACTGATTTACATAATCAGTCCCCGTTAATTTAATTAGTCTCTTTTGATCACTAAATTAATTCTTGATCAATACTAATTAAATAATATGATTTCTCAATTAATATATTATACTTATAATATATTAATAAGCCACAAATAACCTCTTTCTGAAATATCCATCCTATCTAATTGCTTTGATGAATGCAACCTAAATGGACCATGCTACTATCGGGTCAAGTACATACCAATTATAGTTATGGACTAAGACACCTAATCCAACATTATTTTTATCGACTATCCATAAAAGTACTTTGGATATTTGTTCTACAGACCTAGTGAGAATGTGGTCTTTGTAGCAAAAAGATGAGTCTTTCATGAGAGAGAGCTCATATGCTAAGAGGACAGTGGGAGTACAATTGATCTTGAAGAGATTAAGGAATAAAACAATGAAGGAACCTCTGAAGACGCTAGGGTTCAACTAGGGGAAGAAATTCTAGTTTAACCAGTTGACGAGTCATTACCTCTTAGGCATTCAACTAGAGTTAGAATGCAACCCGAGTTATATGGTTTCCATATTACTGCGGAAGGTGATACGTTTATCAGTGATAGTATACTGGTAAATTTGAATGAACCGACTAACTACAAAGAAGCAACGGCAGGCCCTGAGGCTGCCAAATGGCAAGAGGCGATGGACAGCAAGATCAATTCCATGTATGAAAACCAAGTTTGGGATTTGGTTGATAATGTACCAGGTCGTAAGACAGTTGGTTGCAAATGCATCTTCAAGAAGAAGACCATCATGGATGGAAAGGTACACACTTTCAAGGCTCGACTGGTTATGAATGGATTTACTCAAACCCCAGGGGTTGACTATGATGAGACTTCACTAGTAGCTAAGATTAAATCTATCAGGATAATGCTCGCCATAGCTACATTTCATGACTATGAAATTTTGCAAATAGATGTCAAAACCGCTTTTCTTAATGGGAAATTGGTTGAGGATGTTTACATGAATCAACCAGAGGGTTTTGTAGATGCAAAGTATCAAACTAGACTGTGTAAGCTTGAGAAATCTATATATGGATTGAAACAAGCTTCTCACAGATGGGATCTTTGCTTTGATGAGAAGGTCAAAGAGTTTGGCTTCTCTAGAAGTGAAGATGAATCTTGTGTATATGTCAAAGCTACTGGGAGTATAGTAACCTTCCTGATATTGTATGTTGATGACATACTTCTTATAGGAAACGACATTCCAACTTTTCAAGAGGTTAAGTCTTGGCTTGGAAAGTGTTTCGCTATGAAGGATCTGGGAGAGGCTGCTTATATTCTAGTGAAAAGGATTTTGAGAGACATGAGTAAAATACTAACTGGACTTATTCAAAGTACATACTTGGAAAAGATGTTGAAATGTTTTAGTATGGAAAATTCCAAGAAAGGAGAACTGCCTATATAAAGTAATACCAAACTGAGCAAGACTCAGAGCCTGAGTACTAATTCAAAGATAGCATAAATGAGCAGAGTTCCATATGCTTCTGCCGTTGGATCTATCATGTATGATATGACTTGTAATCGCCCTGATGTGGCTTTTGCTTTGAGCGTGGTCAATCGTTATCAGGGAAATCCAGGTAGAGATCACTGGATAGCAGTTAAGAATATTCTCAAGTATCTTCGAAGAACTAAGGACTGTGTCCTTGTGCTTGGTGGTAGTGATACGTTGAGAGTAACTGGGTATAGTGATGCCATCTTTCAAACATACAAAGACAACTTACGTTCTCACTTTGGTTGGGTGTTTACCTTAAATGGAGGAGCGGTAACCTGGAAAAGTTCTAAACAAGAGACAGTGGCCGATTCTACTTGTGTGTCAGAGTACATAGTGGCGAGCGAAACATCAAAGGAGGAAATTTGGTTGAAGAGCTTCAATGGAGACCTTGGAGTTGTTCCAACCATCAAGGAGTCAATGGAAACTTTTTCTGATAATGAAGGAGCAGTTTCTTGACTTAGGAACCAAGAGATCATGGCAGATCAAGACTTATCGATATAAAATACCATTTCATCACACATAGGGTAGAAAAAGGTTACTTCGTCGTGAAGAGGGTATCATCAGAAGAGAATGTTGTTCATCCCCTCACAAAGGGTTTGAGTAGGGTCAAACACGTTCATCATGCTAGTAGCATTGGTTTGAAAGATGATATTAGTTTTAGTAGTTAGATAGTTAGTTGAAACTTGTAACAAAGTAAATGTAATTGACTTTTGGTGATTAAATAATAGAGAATTATTTATGAGTTTATTTACTAACTTTTTTCACATGTTTATTATTGCGCTTCAATTTACATGTTTTACTTCCCGGATAGTTCAATTATTCAAAGTTGATCGGTGGTAACCGTAAGAGAACCACATTATATATATACTACGAGGAAACATAAATAATAACCGTAAATATTACACACTAAAATAGTGTATAGTGGTAGAGGGGTCGAATCCACGGAGATTGGTTCAATTTATAACTCTATGAAAAATCTCTTTGTAAAAATACTTGTAAAATAACAATAAAAATAAAATGGGGGGTTTTGGTGTATTGAAATACTTGAAACAAACTAGAATTAACTATGATTTAAATAGACAGTCTCAACAAAAATAAGGGTTTGATGTAAAATCAATAAGGGATGGATGGTTGACTTAAAGTTTCCTCACTTTGACTTTTGATGAACATATCATTAGAATCCAATGGTGCAATACTTTAATTTAAATCCTTAATTTGACTATAGTAATCCAAGGAGCTTAAGATTACCTAGACTTTTCTTAATTGCTGAAATGGCTAGAGAAGCTCATAACAATTTCTTTAGTCAAAGTCACTAATTCCAAATAGCATGTAATTAGTGAAAGTCAACTAGCATTAAGAACCAAAAAGTCACCAAATCCAAGAGGAGTCAATTGCTTTCACTACCATGTTGGAGAAAATGTTTTTATGATTGTGTGAAGCAAAAACAACACAAAAATCATTTGTTGCTTGCTAATTTGAGGATCCTTTACCTAATCAAGAAATTAGCCAACTAATCACCAAAAACACATTTAAACTCATGAATAAAAACATAATGGTAGTGATAATATGATAAAACACAAAACATTTCCATAAAGATTTAAGAACAAGTTCATAGATTCTTCAACATTCAACAAAAGTTCAAAGGATTCAACAAAAAGTCAACCAAGATTAGCTTAGCCAAGCATGGGTAAACTCAAAGAAGCAAAATTAGTTAAGATTGTATCAAACATTTGACAAGAATCAAGAGATGAAAAGAAGATATTCTTGAAGTGTTCTTGGCCTTCAAAAGTACTCCAAACTCTAGAGAGAAAGTGTCAAACTCGGACCTCCAAGATAAGGCTGAAGAGGCACACCAACCTACCCAATATAGAGCTCTAAGTAAAATCTCGAAATTGCCCTTGTCATGAATCCACGCGGGTCGCGGGGTATCTTACGCGGGCCGCGTGACTGCGACATAATTTTTGGGCTTCTTCAAGTCTTGGGCCCCCGCAGCTAATCCATTGGCCCACTTCGAATCCAATTAGCTTCTAGCCCATTTTTCTTCAATATTTCTTCACTTAGAGCCCAATTTGTCTCTCCACATCACTCAAAACTTCCGCAAACTCCTAAACATGAATCTTGCACACTCAAGAATTCTCCCGTGCCCCTTTCAAATTTAAAGTTCAACACTTCCGCGCCTTCAAGCAATCGACAAGCCTACTCCCTGAATCACCTCCACAACTATCAAGCACGAAATCCCCACTGCTCTTCAAGTCTAATCACCTTCGAAAAGATCCCGCACACTCCCGCTCCTCTAGTTTCCTTAAAATCTGCAATAATGCTCAAGAAACTAGAAAGTACCCGAAATGGTCATAAAAATAACAAAAAAGAAAAATATGCATGAAAATTAATTAAAATGCGAATGGAATATGCTAAAAATAACTATAAAAAAAAAGTACATAAAATGAAGCTATCACGAGGGCAAACGTAAAGTTTTAAAATATGAAGGGGTGAAAGTGACATTTTAGAAAGTATAAAGTTGAGGGTGTAAAAACAGTATTTTATAAAGTAAAATGGTGTAAAATGAAGAAGGAGAAAGTGACATTTTAAAAAGTTAAAAGTTGAAAGAGTAAAAGTGATAGTATTTTATAAAATATAAGGATGAAAAACGTCAATTTATAAAAAAAAATGGAAAATATTAATAGATACAAAGTATATGGTTTAACTAAAGTCGGTGTAAAACTCTATCGACTTTGATTTTTAGTATATAAAATACTAGTTGTGAGACTCATGTATTAATATAGGTTAATTTAATATATATATATATATATATATATATATATATATATATATATATATATATATATATATATATGTCAAAATATTTGAGAACTTTAAATTTATAAGAAAATAATAAAAATAATGAATTATTATAATTGAAATATTTTTTATCTTTTAAATTTAAATAAATAAACAAAAGAAACTAATGAACTTTAATTTGAGAATTTTGAAATTAATAGGTAAATTCATTAATGAAATTGATATCTTATTACTACATTTATTGCAATTATTGCATTAAAATATTATGTTGAATTCAATAAAATAGAAAAACTCATAAAATAAAATGTGGGAAAAAAATTAAATAATCACAAAATGACATTTGGTAAATTGAATGAGAATGTGACATGTGACAAAAAAAAAAACTTTCATTTATTAGAGTAGATAGATATAATAACCAAAAATAAAAGCAAAAAAAGATAAAACTAAATGTAAAAAAAAGAGGCGTGAAGGTTTGAAGAGGGTCTTCGAAATTTATATCTTCTTAATTTATTAGTTATTCTTTTAAGTTGTCTTATTTGGTTTAATTTTATCCATTACATTCATCTAATGATTAGATTGTTACATATTCAATATTATTTAGATTGTACCTGACACGTTATCACCTGTTATTGCCTACGTGGAGTAGCCTTAATGGTGTGGTAATTGGAGGAACACCCCCCCCCCCCCCCCCCAACTCGATATATGATCTCTCATTGTAACGACAACAGCTTGCAACGCGTATGAAAATTTGATTTTGTCCCCTTTGACCATGTTAACGGTCACCTTTTCAAAAAAAATTATTACTTATACATACATACATTCTACCTCAAACTTATTCACATAATTCTTTTCTTTCTCTATATTATTATAAAATTCAATACTTCTAGAAAAAATGGATCTTTTCAACTCGTATAATGATGATGATGCTGATGTTAATGTTGATGTTGATGATGATATATTTGTCTTTATGATGTACGAGTATTGCACAGACGTGCTACTACAACCAGATCCAACCTCTACTAACAAGACGTGTGATGTTAAACAAAAACCGCGAAGGACACCAACATCTTCTTCATGATTATTTTGCGGATAATTATGTTTAGCCAAACGATTTCATAAGAAGGTTTTGTTTGCAAAAAAAAAGTGTGTTTGTATGGATAACCGATGCCTTGGAAAGCAAGTATCGTTTCATTCAAGTTTTGTAATTTATAAATGTAGCTTTTGGATAAAATAAATACATTTTTTACCTATTAAATATATGTTTAAGTATGAGCTTTTCCAAATGAGATATGGTGCTAGAGGTAAGTTAGGATTCACAAGTTTCAGAAATGTGTTGCGACAATTAAGCTGATGGCTATGGGGGAGTCACCTGATTCTTTTGACGATTATATGAGAATGTCTAAGAGAATTGCAAGAGGTGTTGTCGAAACCTTCGATGAAGTTATTAGTGGAAACCTTCGTTGAATGATATGCAACAACTATATGTAACACATGAAGAAAGATATGGTTTTTTGGGTATGCTTGGAAACATTGATTGCACACACTAGAAATGTACAAATTGTCTCGCGGCGTGGAAATGTCAGTATGCAAGTGGTCATCATGGAGCACCTTCGTTGGTATTAGAGGTTGTTGCTTCCCACTACTTATAGATTTGACATATTTTTTTCGGGTTTGCGGATTCCAAAAACGGCGTCAACATTCTTGATCAATCACCAATATTCGACGATATGTTTTCAGAAAAGGCACCAGAGGCTCCTTTCATAGTGAATGGAAATGAATATAAGTTTGGGGTATTACCTTACAGATAGAATATATCCTGTATATTCCATATTCATGAAGGAATTTCGACACCTAGTAGAACCAAGAGACAAATTTTTCAAGAGGTGACAAGAAGAAGCACATAAGGATATAGAACGTGCTTTTGGAGTTGTAAAGTCGAAGTGACAGATAGTTGAACATGTGACATGACCATATCAGTTAGAAACTCTACAGGATATTATGTATGCATATATCATAGTGCATAAATGGTGATTGAATATAAAAGACAAAATATTGCAGAGTATATGCCTACAGAACTCAGACACGTGAAAATTCAACCAGGAACATCGAAATATTTACATAGAGTCGTTGCTATTCAAGACACACGAAAACTCATACAACTTTGAGAAGACTTGGTGGATTATCTGTACGATGGTAACGAAGATGAAGAATAGTGAATTTAAGGAAAAAAATGTTTTTTTTTCGTCTTTGTAATGTTTTTTTAGTTTTTAAATGTTATGTTTAATTAAAAATAGGTTGTATTTAAATAACATATTTTATTAAATTACATTTTTTTATAATTATTAAAAAATCAAAAAAAAAATGATGACATGAAAATTAGTGAGTGTTATAACATGTTGAAAGGTAGTCATGGAACTCGATACTAAAATTATTACGTGTTTATTTTTATGTATGTGTTGGTATAAATTCAAGGTGGTCAACATTTCGAAGTAAATTTGAAACTTTTCTTCGTTAATTTTTTTTTTTTTAAACTTGTTTGGTTTTTTATTGTATATGTCGATATAAGTTCGAGTTTAGTTATGTTTCGATGCATTTTTTTATGTTTTCGTGCTTATTTTTAAGCATTTTGTTTGGCTTGATTTTGTTCCTGACTTTTGTGCTTTAGTAACTTCAGTCCTCCTAATATGCATTTGGTTCATAACTTTTGTGGTTTGACAACTTAAGTCCTCCTAAGTTTCTATTGCTATTGAAAAAGTTCATCTTCTAAAATCCATTATTGTTGTCGTAAAATGCAACACGTAAAATCTTAGTTTGTAATAAATACATAATGGAAAAACACAAAAAAGATACATAGAAGTTTAATCAATAAAGATATTGAAAAGTTTGACTACTAAATTAGTAATAATTCTTTGTTGTTTTTTCTCTATATAATAACATATTAATTTATTTTGTAGTTGTTTAATTTTCTTTAAAAAAAGAAAATCACTAATGAACATTATACAAAAAGCTGAATTGTTTTTGATTAATCATTTGTGTACTATGTGACTTGAGATTTTTTGTTTATGTAGTCGGTAGACTTAATAAAACAAATGATTTTTTTTAAACTGCAAACATTTAATCCATATCTTTTTCTACATATGTGGATTATAGATTGTAATATTTATCTCTTAAAAAACAAACAACATCTAAGTTAATTACATTATGTTGACTGCTTCCACTTTCTTCCTCATGTAATTTTAGTGATTCATTCATAAAAAACCATCATCATCTTCAGAATTTGAGTCGCGTCCATATTAGGAACTTTAAGTTCATGTTCAACTTAGTAAGATTCAACATTTTCACCACATGTCTCTATAAGTTCCACTTCAAGATCTTCACTTGAAATGGATTAGGAACCGAAACTTCAGGTTCCACTCCAAGTTCAACTTGAATTGGAGTGTCAACTTTCTTTTTTTTAGGCCTTGAAGTTGATATGCAAAATATGTTCAGAAAGTACATGGATTAAATTTTTGTTTTGGATGTAAACTATTTAGAGTGTTTTTTTTAACTATAATGTGAACTTTTTTTGTGGACCTTTAAGTTATAACGTTCCAAATTTTCAACCATTTTTTTGAAATATAATTTAATCAACCAAAACTCGTTTTCTTAAAAAGAAAAATAATCATCAAGTAAGTTCAAACATCATAAAAAAATCATAGAGTTAAGTGGAAGTCTCAAAAATAAAATACAGATGTGAGTATAGTGACATTGCTCCCTTTCCCTTCTTACGAGAACAACCTAAAAAACATTTTATAAACAACAAGTAAGCATGCAGCTTAGTAAATTCCAAATACACCACATATTCCATCACACATACTTCATCATAAAGCCCCCACCATATCGAACATGTAGGCTCGTGGTCCAATATCGTTATGCCATTATCCCATTAGGCATATAAGCTCTCGCTGTCATCTTATTGAACTTGTATACTTTCGTCATCATCCTGTCGGACCAATAGGCTTTCGTTATCATCCTATCGGACTTGTAGGCTCATCGCCAATATCGTTCTGCCATTATCCATACAAAGGCATGATCTTATCATATGATCGTTCGACCATCATAACAAAAGACAACTCTAGTCTAATCGGTCAAACAGACCCTAATTTTCACATCCGTACCATAACATTACACATGCATCCTACCACACAAATGACATATAATTTCACACACAGTATAGTGAGAAAACTCACCAGAAGCTAAAAACACAAATCCCACACGCAAGTCTCTACAAGTGAATCAACTAGTACAAATCACCTAAATTCATCATTAGAAGCATCAGAGTAACCATTACCAAACATGGATCAAACCTCAGTTCAAAACTCCATGTCCATTAAAGCACCAAAAGTCAAATTGGTCAAACGGTCAACGCGCCCCGACCAGCCTCAGGTAGCGTTGCGACCACAACAGTCCAAAATAGTCGCAATCCAAGCTGCGCTACACATGTGACCAAGGGGTGGTCGCATCACGCTTCTTGGGCGATTCAACCACTTTACCAAGTGCTTAATCCGTTAAGTCAAGGGATATAACTTTTCAAACACCATCTTGAGAGGTGTCTAATGGATAAAAATCAAAACTTTACTAACATGCACATCCCAAACATGCTAAGCACTAACCTAAGATCCAAAAACAAGCCAAAGAGGCGAGGGCTTTCTTGAAATGATCAAAGAGAGCTTATGCATGCACTATTTTTAACTTAAACATTCTATATAGTAACCTAATAACTAAAACAAGCCAAAGATGTTAGGGATTTCTTACAAGGATCAAACGAAGCTTATACATACATACTTTTTACCTAAACGAGTCCAGAAGAATAATCCAAACAACTCGCAACCTAGAGTTTTCCAAAATCCATTAAATAACATAGAAAAAGGGACCAAATATGATCAAAATGACTAAGAACCCTAGATCTATAAGTATAAACCATAAAGGTGTAAACTTTATCACTTACATAGGAAGATGAGCTGATAATAAGGCTTAAACTCTCTCGATCTCTCATTGTTTGCACCAAAACACTTGCTTATTCTTCAAGCTTTCACTCTAATGGCACCAAGACTGTTGAGGCCATGGAAAGTGGCTGTGGTTTTGTTGCTTGAAGGGTTTCTGGAGGTTTGCAGCCGACGTGAGAGAAAATTCTAGACGTTTGTGCCTTTAAATAGTGTTCAAACCTTGAGATCTAGGGTTTTTGGGATGTTGACGGCAATGCGTCACAAGGGACATAAGGTAGCATCAAGACCCATGTGTTTCCCACACACTGTGATCAACACATAGATGTGTTACGAAATCACTTTCGCCTAAAACCATATTTCTTATTTTCATAAAATTAATAAATAAACCTACATGGAAAGTAGGTGTTAAAGAAGTACCTAGTATGAACAATATGTTCATTAAGTAAATGTATTGTTTGGTTGAAAAATACATTAGAATGCAAAACTATTTTATATACCCGTTTGATATGTTGGTTTTTGTGGACATGTGGACTCGAAAAATTACAACCTGGCGATATAACTCATGACTCGAAAAATCCATGCATAAAGTCGAACACATCCTGCTTAAAAGGTCCCAAATTTTATTCAAAAATCAAAAAGTAAACCCATCTGGACCGGGTGCTTTATCACTACCACAAGACCAAACTGTATCACGGACCTCCTATTCAGAAAAGTTAGAATGAAGATCATTAACTTGATCATCTGAGAGCTTTCGAAACCGAGAACTAGGGGTACCAAGATTCACGCCATGAAAATGTTGAAATTTTGAGTGAAAGAAATCATGAAACTCTTTTTTCACAAGCGTAGGATCAATAACCCAAACACCATCAACCAGAATCCCCCTTATCGCCATTTGTTTCCACCTTCTATTCAACATTCAGTGGAAGAACTTGGAATTTTCATCACCTTCAACGCTCCATTTAACTTTAGACTTTTGCTTACAGTCTAAAAATCCAGTCTTGTCAATTTCTATCACCTTCTATAAGGTATTTAATCTCTCATTCATGAGATCATCCGTGGCAACCCCCTCATCAACCAATTTGTCAATCTCACAAAGATGGTTTATGAAATTTTTACGTTGTTCACTTTTTACAACACGCATATCGGCTTGCCATAGTTTGATCCTATTTTTAACGAACTTGAGTTTACTTTTTAAATTCAAGCACATGTTAATCCGAGAGTCTGTAATAAACTCATTAACGACAGTTTGAAACAACCTCTGAAAAACCATCCATATCCAACCACGAATTAAACATCTTGAAGGAAGGACCATAACCAATAGGATCTTCTTTCAAAATCAAAAGACAGTGATCCGACCATCTTCTCTCAAGAGCAAAGCAACACAAATTTGGAACGTCATCAAGAAGACCCTCTGAAATAAGAAACCGATCCAGACGACTTAGTTTACACCCAAACCTATCCATACGAGTAAACTTTCGACCGTCCATGGGAATATCCACCAAAGCCGCTTCAAAAATGAAATTATTAAAATCTGACGCTGGAGAGCTAGAAAAACCCGATCCAAGCCTCTCCGAAGCAGACCATACCACATTAAAGTCGCCAATCACAATGAAAGACCCCTTATTATTTGCCATAATCAAAATCAAATAAGCCCACAGATCTTGTTTTTTTCTAGCATCATGCGAAGCATAAACATTAATAAGAGTACATTTTAAATTCCTTATAACCCAAGTCCCTTCCATAATAACGACATTTTCGGTACATAGGACTGGATCCTTTTGAAAACTGGCGGGTCCTAAATGGAAAGTAAACCACCTGAACTCCCTCTAGCAGTACTACAAGCAAAATCAAACCTGGAATTACCCCACATAGAGCGAATTCTAAAAAGATCTACACCAGTCATCCGAGTTTCTTGTAACCCCAAAAAATTCACTGTGTTCTTGTTACAAATTTCTTTCACCCATCCACGCTTTTTAAGCGTTTTAATCCCACAAATATTAAGGGATAAAAATTCATATGGACTGAATCACTCCCATACTGATTAATCTTTTTTTTTCAAATCAGCCTTTGCGTTTTCCACATCATACCCCAACAATTTTCCCAGCTCAATAAACCGGCTTACTTCATCACAGGAACTAACTCCAACTATCAGAATCATTTTTTCCAAATTTTCACCGACCCTGTGCTCCGTGGATGCTTAAATTCATTACCTAAATATTGAAAGGAACCCCGACAATCCATACTTTTTTGTTCCTGAAATCTCTGCCCACCAAAAACCGGAGGTTTTGAACCACCTGTTTCACTCCTTTCCTCGTTGCTCTCGGTATGCTCTTTAGCCCATGGATTCATTTTTTCATTTGCATTATCAATAATCGGTTCAAATTGAATAGATTCTTCACAGTCTTGACAATTATTAACACCCCCTGTATTACTTTTATTAATAGGATAATTCTCTTGTTCGTTTAACTCTTTTTCATTAAAAAAACCAACATTTTCACCTGATAAAAATTGCTCTTTTTCACAATTTTCGTTTACATTCTCATATATACTCCTTTCTTCATCTTAATTATCATAATCTGTTTCACCATCAAAGTGATCTCCATAACCTTCTTCCAAAGGATCATTCAACTTGTTCTCATCTTCATAAAGACTTCCATCATCTGCAACATCAGGTTCCTAAGGAGCAATCTCTTTTACATGGACCTGGTACTCCCTTCCTTCAATCACCACAAGAATATCTTCTTGAATGTTTGTCATTACACCAGTCTTAATACAAACTTTACCGGTCGACATGCAATTTGTCTCATCATTATCTGAAAATAGCACTGAACCCCAAACAGAAGCACCTTTTTTTAAATACACATGGATTCCACGCACACATAGGAAGACCAATTACCTCCAACCACACAGCCTTATACGAGATCACAAAATCTTTTTCAATGGGATGAATATTGCAAAAGATATTAGATGTACCCGCGTTCATAGAGAAATTTCTGCAAGCTTTACTCGATTCAAACAATACCCACACCCACAATCCACCACCATACCAGATTCTCACATTAGGAAAACCCTCCTAACTACACAGATTAACCATGTCTGGAATAAAAGATGCTTCTCTTACCTCACAAAGCATTGTAGATTTAGCATTTGTCATGTTAGTGATTTCTCTGCCTTCGATCATCACTTTGTGTAACTAAGGATTCGGTATGTTTTCACTTGTCCCTTCACCCATAACAGCCTTGGCATAAGATTTCTTCTTCTGGTCTTCTTTACCTTTTACATCATTCACTTTCATCCTGTGAGGTTGCTGACTTTTAGTGTTCTGAATGGATACTTCATCATTTCTCTTGAATCTATCAAGGGATGCAAACACATGATAACTACCAAACCAAATCTCACACAATCTTCTTTCCCATTCTTGAGAATTTCTGACTTTGATAAATCAAACAAAATCAAATCGACGACCCATCCTAGATCTTTTCTGAGCAATATAAGTATCAACTACATTGCCCAAACTTTCACACCTCTTCTAAAGATCCCTTGGTTGAAGATCACTTGGAATATTCATAACATAGAATGAAACCGAAATTCTGTTAACATCATCGAACTTCGAATCATTCCTTCCACTCCGATGTTGACCAGGGTCCTTCACCGATTCAGAACCAAATTTCCCACATCCATCTTTTCTCCTAGCAACATGCCTCCAATGAAACTCTCCTTCCCTCAACATACCTTGAATCAATATGATGTTTAGATTAATAAATTTTCCAACATTATCCATAACAAGGTCACAAACTTTCAAGATCTAAACTTTATGTCATAAAATGACCAAAAAGTGGAAAATATGAAAAATATATAGATCTATGAAATCCATGAGCAAGTTAGAAGTTTTTTACTCATAATGGTCCATGAATGATGTAATCTTGTTGGATCTATACTTGAACTCTTCTTTTATACTCTTTGCCACCACTTTGCTCTTCAAGATTCAACCTTACAATGGAGAAATAAGCTCATAAATGATGCTAAGGCTAAAAAACAAGAGAGAGGAGGCTAGGGTTTCTTAAGGAATGATATAAGGTGATGGAGGCTGGTAATGAGAGGGTTTCCCATAAGTTAGAGCCCTTAAATAGGGCTAAAAACCGAAGATCTTTTGATCTACCCAGATTACGCCCAACGTAACTTAAATTATGCCCATCGTAATTCATTAAAACCCGTTATGCGTAGCGTAACTTAAATTATGCCCATCGTAATTCATTAAACCTAGTTACACCCAACATAAATTTTAGGTACGCCAAGTGTATCCCAAAATTTCCCGATTACCACTTCAACTTCAAACAGTCATAACTTCTTTGTTTCAACTCTGTTTTTGGCATTTTTTATATGCACGAAAATGTATTGAAGAGATTCAGAATCCTATCTAATTACTTTTGACTTAAAACATACCAAACTAAACTCCTTATTCCATGAAAGAAGTCTGAAACATCACTTTTACCATTTTACCCCTTTGACTTCATAACACAACCAAGGGCTTAGATCACATAGTCAATATTATCAAAATCTAATAGGGTCTAAACCTTATTCCTTGAAGCCTAAGGATTTTACTTGATCAATTTATTGTTCATAATATCAAAATAAGAAATGTCTCGAAACAGGATGTTACATATCATATTCCATATAGAAGTATATATACTCATAAAACAAACTTTTGGTAGTTTTTAAGATATTGAGCACACATGTGATCTTCAAAAATGTTATTTGTGTGTGTGTTTTTTCCTAAAACTAAAAAATGTTTGTCAAGGGTTATCTAAGATTGAATTTCTTGAAACTTAAACATAAGATAGAAATTTCAATATATAAAGTAAACATATACGATGCTCAAAATCTATAAACATTCATCAATTATCTAACAAAGATGTTATTTTCTCCGTCTTTCTAATAGTGGTGGTTATCCATCCATCCCTTACACCATATTAGCTTTTCACTATTTATTCTCATTTAATCCCTCTCATCCCCAAATCTATAGAAATGGTCATCTTCCATATCCCTCACCGTTTGTCGTTTGGTGTAAATAAAGAAGCACAAAGTACAAGACGAAAGAAGAAGAAAATTGATATGGAAGCTCCATAAGCACATCCATGCAACTTGGCATCTTGACGATTATTACTTAAAAGCATTTTTAACAGTGTAAAACTGTTATTTTCGTCAATCTTATCATATTCCAGATTATAAGTATATATACTCATAAAACAAAACTTTTTGTAGTTTTTAAGATATTGAGCACACATATAATCTTCAACAATGTTATTTGTATGGGTGTTTTTTTTTCGGAAAATTAAAAAATGTTCGTTGAGGGTTGTCTATGATTGAATTTCTCAAAACTTAGACATAAGATAAAATTTTCAATAAGTAAGCATATACGATGCTCAAAATCTCTAAACATTCATTGATTATCTAATAAAGATGTTATTTCTCCATCTTTCTAACGGTCAATGTTTTAAAAACCGGTTTTTGAGTTGAACCGGTATGGTGATCGGTTTCCGGTTCAACCGGTTTAACCGGTTCAACCGCTGGATGAACCGGTTTCTATATTTTTCATGTTTTTTTCTATTTTCCTACACATACATATATATATATATATAAATTAGGAATTTGATGTTTACAAGTTCAAACATTAAAAATACACATAAACATAAGTTGTCGATGAATCCAAATACATTAAAATAATACATAACCATAAGTTTTAGTGTTTTACATCAATCCATATACGTCAAAAAGAAAATAAAGTATAATACCGAAACGAAATATAGTTTTTGATGAATACAAACAAATCAAAAGAATTTATAACATTTACCATATGTTTTATAACATTTACCATATGCTTTTATTAAAAGAAAACTAAATAGATTTGAAAAAAATCACCAAAGTTTATAATGTAAATGATTCTTTTTCATGTGTTTTTTTTCGGTTTAACCGGTTTATTTTGACCGGTTCAACCGGTTTTTTTCTAAAAACCGACCGGTTCAATCCGGTTCAGAAATTAATGTAAAACCGATGATAATTGAACCGCTCTATCTCCCAGTTCCCGGTCCAACCGGTTCGACCGGCCGGTTCAAACCGGTTTTTAAAACATTGCTAACAGTGGTGGTTATCCATCCATCCCTTTAGCTTTTCACTCTTTATTCCCATTTAATCTCTCTCATTCCCAACTATAAAAATTGTCATCTTTCCTGTCCCTGAGTTCCCTCACCGTTTTTTGTTTGGTGCAAATAAAGAAGCACAAAGTACAAGATGAAAGAAGAAAAAAAATTAATATGGAAGCTCCATAAGCACATTCACGCAACTTGGTTGTTTGACGATTATTACTCAAAATCATTTTAACTATTAAAACTGCTATTTTCGTCAATCTTATCATATTCCAGATTATAAGTATATATACTCATAAAACAAAACTTTTGGTAGTTTTTTAGATATTGAGCACACATATAAACTTCAGTAATGTTATTTGTGTGTGTGTGTTTTTTCCTATAACTAAAAAATGTTCGCCGAGGGTTATCTAAGATTGCATTTCTCAAAACTTAGACATAAGATAGAAATTTCAATATGTAAAGTAAACATATACGGTGCTCAAAACCTATAAACATTCATCGATTATCTGACAAATAGGTAATTTTCTCCCTCTTTTAACGATGGTGGGTATCCATCCATCCCTTACACCATATTAGCTTTTCCCTCTTTATTCCCATTTAATCCCTCTCATCCCCAAATCTATAGAAACGGTCATCTTTTTTGTCCCTCAGATCCCTTACCGTTTGCCATTTGGTGCAAATAAAGAAGCATAAAGTACAAGAAGCTCCATAAATGCCGCTTTCCTTCATAATAGGGAATTAATTACATCATTATCTTGAAAGGAAGTGTTTTTCCCTATTTGATGGAAAAAAATTCATTTAGAATTCCAATTCCATCATACAAAGTTGATCCAAACAGTAGAATGCGGTGGAATTGGATTTCTTTTCCCCGAATTTCATTCTATTTCAGCGAGCTAACCGCATCCTAAGATATCAAAATTAAAATAAACCTAATTAATATAAGTATGCATACTTTCCCCTTTTAACTTATCGACCTCGTGGAATAAATCCAGAGTCCTTAACAATTGACTCTTTAGCCTTTTATTCCTTGGAATTTTACACTTTAGCACCCCTTTTTCCATCTCTTCCATAACTTAAGTTGTGTACTATTAAATAACTTAACTTAAGTTAATAAAATTGAATCAATAACAATTATAAAGTTAAGATTTATCCTTTAGTTTGTATATTTTAACATATTTTGATTTTCTGTGTAAATGTATATATTGGACTTGATAAAGCTTGTTACCTATAACATAACATCCGTTTAGAATTTTTATATAAAAAGACTGACAAACGGACAACAAGTTGCGTCACTAACCATTTTTAGATGACAAAACTAATTATATTAACGATTGCATCCATAAATCTTGAGATCATAATATTATTACTATGCATAACTTGTTAGATTATTTTGACGGGCTCCACAACATCTGGAGCAAAGAAGCAAAAAATAAATAAATAAATAAATAAAATCAAACGCGAATGGTATAAAAACATTTTAATTTTCCATTTACGTTTTCTTATGTTTTGACACTTTCATGAGACAGTTTTAAAGTAGTTTGACTCACAATGAAATCCCTGCTCCCCAAGCTCGCGAGAAAGGAAACCATTTTAGATTCATACATACATGTTTCCCTCTTACCCATCCAAAAATAAAAACGTCAAGTGGTCCAAGTGTTGACCTTTATTTCAACGGGTCGGTCAAAAAGTTCTAAAGTGTCTCTTTCTTTATAGAAACACTGGCACGCCGTCAATAAGAACATCCTAACTATATCGTGTCGGTACTTGAATCCAAGGAGTTCCTTACAATGTATTATATGTTCCCCAAATGCGTCCAAATATGCATTGTGACAAAGTGAACATATCTCATCAATCTACAATAATAAAATCATGAGACGATATTAAGGATATAATAATACTCCACTAGTGACACATTATTAGTAATGGAAACATTGGTAGTGTTACACAAACGTTTGATTCTAATAAGTCATAACACCCCTTTCACGATGCCTTTTCCTCTTTAACAAATTCTTGGCAGTTCCCAAATATAGTCCATCAATACCTTCAGAGTTTGTCAAATACAATTAGTGTAGGTGTGACATGACTAGTTTGGATATACATGGATCATGCCAACGGTATTTTCAGTCAAATACAAACCTCTTAAAAATACACACCACATGAATGTTAATAATTGAATCTTGCATTATTAAACGTTAAATCATAGTATTACATAAAAAGGTTGGTGAACAGTTTAGGATGATTTTTTCCTCTTTTCTTGTCATTGTTTTTTGTCATCTTCGTCGCTTTTTTAAGCTAGAAAAAAATCATGTTTATAGTTTTAGTATTCGTAAATTATTCAGCATCTTGTCTGTTTGACATCTTTGTTTCATTCATTTTTTTGAAATTAAAATGGCAGCTGTAAAGCAAATCATGTCTCCCAAATATCATTTTTGTTTAAATTTTGTGGCACAATATCAACAACATGATTTTTGTTATTTCGGTTTTGTTAACATGTTATTGTCGGTGCATTACTTTGTTTAATGGGCTTTTTCAGGATCGAATGGATGCATGGTATCTTATTTGTATTTCCTTTAATGAAATAACAAAAAGTTTCCTGTAGAAGTAATGATAAAAATTACAACACATAAAACATTCATATCTGCATATACATATTTATGTATGAACATATGTATGTTATGAACATATATGTATTCTTACTCAAATAACTTGGTTTCGTAGACACCTAAACTATTAAGTGTGTGATGATCTAAAGTTTTTGTACTAAGTATTTAATAATTTAAAGTATCAGAAGCAATTAAAGCTCGTACATAGGCATTCAAGTATCAGAAGAATAGAAAGTATAAAAATCCATGTTAATATACACAAGTAAAATAACTGGTTTTTCTGTTAATATTACCGAAAATTTATAATTTTCAAAAATCTGGTCATTTACTAGATAAATTATCGAAGTCGAGGGACTAAAATACAAATCAAAGTCAAGTTGAAGCACAACTTACAAGTAAAGAAAGAAATCAAAAAAGACCGCAGCGATCACGTTCACGTGTAGATTCCAAACCAGTAGCAGCTTCAGTTCAAGAACACGGAACACCCACTAGTATGTGCTTTTTCGAGATTGATCCTGCACAAATTAAGATAAGTTCGCTACTGAATTCGAGTTTGATTTGCAGTTCGAGTCCCAAACTGACAACGAATTTAGTGAGTGTAGGAATGCGGGATTGATTCGATGTTGGTCCAACAAGATAGTTCAGTCCCCAAATCCAAACCCCAGAACCCTAAATCATCATTGTTTCCAAGGACTCTTCGAAATCGATTTTCCCCATCTAAATCACTCGATTTCTCCACCTGGTTTTCTGAAAACCTCTACAAAATCATCACAATTGCCTTCCTGATCGCCTCCGTCGCAGCCGTCTTCTTCCTTCGTAACATCAGCGACTCTGCCACCTTCTTCTGCTTCCAACAAGAAGTCAAACAAATCGAAACCATCATCCATTTCCCAAAAATCAATTACGATTCCATCCTACCCATCACAGATAAGACAACCCCTTATTCGAAATTCAGATCAGACCAATGGATCATCGTTTCGGTATCAGATTATCCATCAGATTCGCTTAAGAAACTCCTAAAGATCAAAGGGTGGCAAGTTCTTGCTGTCGGAAACTCAAAAACTCCTAACGATTGGAGTCTCAAAGGTACCATCTTCTTATCCCTCGACGATCAAGCAAAATTAGGGTTTCGCGTTGTTGATTACTTGCCTTACGATTCATACGTTAGAAAAACTGTGGGGTATTTGTTTGCTATCCAACATGGTGCCAAGAAAATCTTCGACTTCGATGATAGAGGAGAACTGATTGATGATAACATCAACAAACATTTCGATATTGAATTAGGTCAAAACGCTAAAAAACAGATCATATTACAATATAACCAAGATAACCCAAATCGAACTGTTGTAAACCCTTACATCCATTTTGGCCAAAGATCCGTTTGGCCAAGAGGATTACCATTAGAGAATGTAGGTCAAATTGAACACGAAGAACACTACAACGAAGTCCTCAGCGGGAGTCAATTCATCCAACAAGGGATTTCCAACGGTTTACCCGACATCGATTCAGTCTTCTACTTCACACGAAAACAAAATCAAGAACCATTCGATATCAAATTCGATGAACACGCACCAAAAGTTGCATTTCCTCAAGGAACAATGGTACCCGTGAATTCTTTCAACACAATCTTTCATTACTCTGCATTCTGGGGCTTAATGCTTCCTGTTTCAGTTAGTTCCATGGCTTCCGATGTGCTACGTGGCTATTGGGCACAACGCCTTTTGTGGGAAATTGGTGGTTATGTGGTTGTTTATCCTCCTACTGTTCATAGATCCGATAAATTCGAATCATACCCATTTGCAGAAGAGAAAGATCTTCATGTAAACGTGGGTGATCTGATCAAGTTCTTGATTTCTTGGAGATCAAACAAGACCGGTTTGTTTGAAAAGATTCTTGAATTGAGTTACGCGATGGGTAAAGAACGGTTTTGGAGTGAAAAAGATGTGAAATTTACAGTTGCATGGATTCAAGATTTGGTTTCTGTGGGTTATTTGCAGCCTCGTTTAATGGGACTTGAGTTGGATAAGTTGAAAAGAGGAGGTGTTGTTAATTATGGAGATAGGAAGGATTTTGTGCCTCAAAAGTTACCGAGTGTTTATCTTGGAGTTGAGGAAACGAGTACAGTAAATTATGAGATTGGGAATTTGGTGAGATGGAGAAAGAATTTTGGGAATGTTGTTCTTATAATGTTTTGTAATGGAGATGTTGAAAGGACAGCTTTGGAATGGAGATTGCTATATGGAAGGGTATTTAAGTCTGTAATTATTTTGGCAAATAAGAAGAATCGTGAGCTTGTTGTTGAAGAAGGTCACTTGGATCATTTATACAAGTAAGTTCCTACTTCTGTCCTTTTTCCCATCAAGATAAATGATTTTTAAAAAATAACAAAGGGCAAATTAGTAAAAAGTTGGGACTTTTGAGAATGTTTAATCCTGTTTGGCTAGTATAGTGTATAAATTTTGAAAGATTGAGCTCATACTGTCTTGCATTTTAAATAGTGATACGGTAAACTGATTTCACCAAGGCAAGGGTATTTTAGACATTTGGGCAGTAGTCAAATTAGTTTGTTTTTGTGTGTGGCAGGCAACTTCCAAGATTGTTTGATAGATTTGAGAGTGCAGAAGGGTTTTTGTTTGTACAGGATGATACGATTCTTAATTACTGGAACTTGGTCCAAGCAGACAAGAATAAGCTCTGGATAACAGACAAGGTACTGAGAATTACTATGTTCGACTTTATTTTATAATAGTGTTTGACTATTAGTCAGATGTCTATAGTACCCTTTAGTAGCTACAAGATAAGAGAATCTTGTAGATTAAATGACATTGGATCTTTGCTCAAGAAAAGAAAATGATTGACCGATTTACCCCTGGTGTACGTTTGAGAAAGAAATTGATTTGACAGATTATTTACCTGATTTCCGATTGAAAAGAAAGGGATCTGACTTATATATATATATATATATATATATATATATATATATATATATATACCCCTTTGCTTAAGGAAAAAAAGTGATTTGACCAATTTACCCCTCATGTCAGGTTAAAAGTAGAAAGTAATATGACCGATTTAACCTTGGTGTCTGATCAAAGAAAGAAAGTGATGCGACCGATTTACCCCTTATGTTAGTTGCAAAAAGTAAATGATTTGACCGATTTACCCTTTTGTTTGTGTAGGTATCAAGATCTTGGAGCACCGTTCCATACGATGGCAACAAGGATTTTCACGGAAAACAAGCGGAGATGGTGAAGGAAGTCGTGAGCTCAATGCCGGCTCATTTGCAGGTCAGTTACAAGGACCACACGGTCAACCACGACTCGACCCTCACCATTTGCGGTTCGGAGGTCTTCTATATCCCTCGAAGGCTCGTGGTTGACTTCATTGACCTTGTAAACCTTGTGGGTGATCGTGATATCCACCAGAAAGTCGCGATTCCGATGATGTTTATAGCAATGGATTCCCCCCGGAATTTCGATTCCGTGTTTAAGAAGATGGTATATAGGAAGAAACCACCTAAAGACATTTCCATCAGTTTTTATTCTCCGGAAGCACCTGCGGTTCACCCCATGGTGGTTTTGAATGAGGAAGACTTTATAAAGCTCATTAGAGTCATGGCGGCAGGTGATCCCATGTTACTGGACTTGGTTTGAACAAACATTGCATAGGGTGTTGTACCCTTGGCTACGATTTTTGTACCATTCTTTATGTAGATTGTAATTGTTTTCTTATAGATTCTTGATAGATGGATGTTTATTTGTGTTTTTTTTAAGTGAAGAAAGAGGTGGAGTTGGAATGCAGTAAAATCTGTTAGTTTTAGAAAAGTCCCTTTACTATTGTCTAACCTTCACAGCTCATCCATTATGGGGGGGAAAAAAAAATATATATATATATATATATATATATATATATATATATATATATATATATATATATATATATATATATATATATATATATATATGGAGTTTTTTTTTTTTTTTAAAAAAAACGACTTAACAAGAACATCAAAAGCTATGTATTTTTAATCTATCATTTATCCAGATTATAAGCATGTAAGAAGGAAAAATGGAGTTTCAACACGTTGCAAGCCATAGTTGACCATAAAAGTCTATACCTAAACCACATTCCAAAATTTAAAGCCAAGCCAACCAACCCTTTTACAAAGCTTAGAGAAAACTCCAAATCCTTAGGCAACAGATTGCCATGGATTCAGTAAATATAGCTCTGGGAAAAGAAATTACATAACAAAAAGAAAGAACAAGTAATAAAGATGCTTAGGAAACCTTTTGGTTGAAAGTTAATCCACATCCATATCAAGAATGGCTTCATTCAGGATTTTCTGAAGCTCTTTCACTCTTTGTCTTGACAATGCAATACAATCCTGCACCCATTCCAAACCAAATTCCCTCAATATCATTCACTAATAGCAATGCACTTTCATTTATTATTGCATAATGTCAACAAAACAAGACAATTCTTATTGCTATATTTTATAAAAGTGCATTGCTGTTTCTTGGTATTTGAAAAGTGAAGTTGTGGGCTGACCTGGAGCACAGACTCATAGGCAAGAGCCGGACCACCTGGCTTGTAAAGAGACACGAGTTGACAAGATGTGTCCAATACAATTGTGATCAATGTATCCATGATGGATTCTTCCTCAGCCGTTGGATCAGCCAAGATGTAGTTCTTGTGAAGTATGCAAGTCAATGCAAAAGGAATGCTTCTCAATTTAAGCTTTCTCTTCTCCTCATTCACTGGTTTGTTTTTTGCCTTCTCTCCATTTTCCTTGGAAACAACCACAATTCTTCCATCATCATTCAACGACACCACCGGAATTTGCACTGCAACATCACAAAAGTTTGACCTCCATCTTGACTTTTTATTTTAATATTTCATTGTTTTCGGCTATCTTTTCCTTCGTTTTTTCCAATTAGGCAGTTGCTTAAGGTTATTGATTCAGTGGCACACACACTAATATATGACCATGGCTATAAAAATATACCCCAAAGTCGACTAACATGAATACAGGAAATCAGAAATGTCAAAACTCAAAACAACTTACAATGGGAGAAAGCAGCAGCTGCAGCAAGTAGGGCAGCATCAAATAGTGCACCATCAGCATCCAAACAGTATATATCCTGGAAAAGCAACATCATTTCATACAAATTTAATTTAGGAATTCATCTGAAATAGCATGAATGTAATGATTAGTGAAATTTTTAGATGATAATTACCAGGTATGCCATCCAAGCAGCTTTGCCACTGACCAATGACAACTCTTTTAGATCAATCATCCCAGAACTGTAATAAACAAAGTATAATGACTTAATCACTATTCACTACAGTAAATAGTAAAGTAAAATTACTTTTCTGTATTTTGCCCTATTCCTAATATTTCTTTAAAGAATAGAATAACCATTAGCACCTAGTCACCTACAAGTGTCGCCTCAAAGAATTTACAAAGAAAGCAAATATGGTCTATCATTCTGAAAGATACAATTCCCATGCCTCATTGACTATGGGGTCCAAGTAAATCTCAAAAAGGGTAACATGTAACAGTTTTCAAATGTTATAAGTTCTTGAATATGAGAATAAAGATCGAAAGATTGCCTAATGATAGTGTCAGATAACTGCTTGGACACAACAGGTGCAGCTTCAGCAGGTCTGCCAGGCCTAACAATAGGAGAACAAATTGGAGGCATGTGGAAATCTATGGCTGGAACAAAAGGATACAACATCAGATACAAGAGGGATAATGTGATTAGAACAATGAAGCAAAAGAATTGCAGATATAAAGTGTGTAGTCAAACCTACACAGCCTTCATCAGGTGCTTCCTTTGAAGGTGTCATGACTTCCATTTTAATGGCAGCTAACATAGTCTGCAAGAACAACAGGAGAGAAGATAATGCATCTTCTTTGAGTTGATAATGGTGTATATAGAATATAGAATAAAGATAAAAAAAATATTAGTTAAGTGGGTGAAACAGGATGTACAGTGCAGCCTATCTTTGCTAGTGCTGATCCATCCGCAGATGCCACTGCCCCTAAATTACAAGTGGGAAGTCGAAGTATCAGTGTTGAATGTTAAAGAAGCATATAACTGTATATACAAATTGAATAAGAACATCGAAAGTTGGTAAAATTAGACTAACCTAAAGCCAATGACGTTTCTCTGGCTTTACCAAGTGACCTGGCATCGGGCCTTACGGACTCGAGCAAATGGCGCTCGTGAAATCGTAGAGGAAAAAGTCTTCTGAAAGCATCAACCTCCATCTCTGATGACAAGTCCGTCGCGCCATTCGCAGAACCCACCATTTTCCTCTCTCTTGTACAATTAAAATGCATACAAAAGAACACAATTAGCAATTTATTCACATATGATTCCAATGAAGTACATGTATTGAAAACCCTAGAACCAAGATTACAAGGAAATCAAAGGCAATCCGTCCACATTGAAGTACAAAACGAACAGATAATTTCACGTAATTAAGAAGACATGAAGAACTGATAGGTTTAAGGGATACATACAAGAAGAAAAGCTGGGAAAATCAAACCTAGAAGAAGGATCGATCAGCGAAAACAAAGGTAATGTGAAAGAGCTGAAACTGGCCTGTTTCTCCACGGTCGGACAAGGTATATTACTCCGCGGTCGAACAAGGTTTGAGAAGGGGAGAATGAACAAAAGTGTTTTGGTAGTCTGGGTGTCAGCCGATGTTCAAAATAGGGCGGGTTTGTTGGAGTGGCCCAACAAGCTTTTCGGGTCGGGTGTATTGAGGTTTGGATGTTTTATGATGGATTGATGGGTATTTTTATTTTTATAACTTATATAATATAATATAATATAAAGTTAACCGATCTTATATTTTGCAAGTTGTAAAAATCAAAATCAGCCCTAGCCCGTTGTTATTGAGTAGGATTATGTTATTAGCCAAATAAATCGAATTTGATAAAACTCAGACATATAGGAGTCAAAATTAATATAAAGTTTCATTTTATATAATACCTTACTTTTCTACGTGCTACTCCGCCTACATGTAGAGATGATGAGCTCCAAACCCATCGGAACTAGACCAATTAGAATCAGAATCAGTATAAGCTAAACTGGTTCGAGTATCGATTATTAATACAAGCCTAAAATGGGTTTCGGGTATAGTGGATCCGGGTAAAACAGTAAAGAGAATCGGACCCGAAAGTTTAAATTTGAAAAGCTAAAAAACTTTCAACTTTGATACTCCAACTTCAGAGACTGTAAGGGCAAACAGAATCGTGAACGGGTAAGGATAAATCGTGATATAGAATGGTATTGGGGTACCGTCGGCAAACCATATCTTAAAATAACCAGTTGAGTGGGTTACCTCATTTATTTGATTGCAATGGGTTCGTGAACCCACCATTTAATTTCTTCATTTAATGTCTCTTTCTTTGAATGCCTCATTGCCTTGACACACACACACACAAAAAAAAAAAAAAAAAAAAAAAAAAAAAAAAAAAAAAAAAAATTCTAATTTATTTTGTTTTGACATAATAAAAAGTAAATGTGATTATTCAATTGGAAGAAGAATTGATTTCATGCCACTTTACTGTATTTCATGCATTGTAAGTCTTTTTTTTTTAATAAGTATAAATTTGTTTAAATGAGATAATACTCGCACTTCTTTTTTGTTTTAAATTAGCAAAACTATATATTTAAATAAAAAAATGTTATGTTTTATTTTATATTATATTTTTTAATTTAATTAAATAAAAATAATGACATGCCAAGTAAGTTGCGTGGGTCAGGAATGATAAGGTTTTCATATGTTATGGGTTAAAAAAAATAGAAAATAGAGGAGATAGAAAAACTGAGGCGGCATGAGTTGAGTGGGTTGGAGGGAAGATCTTGTGTAAATGATGAAATTATAGTCTAAATTGAAGTACAAACTATAAACTACATGCTGAAAAAGATCTCATGTAAATCTGACTTCAAATACACGTTATAAATACAAACACTTACGTGCATAGGTTAGGAATGAGTCATTCCCTTCCAATCCACTCAACCTACTTCTACATCAGTTTTTCTCTCTCCTCTTTCTTTCAACCCTCCCAACCTACAACACATGAAAATCCTATTATTCTCAGCTCATTTAACCAACTCAATTTTTTGTTTTAAATTAAATACAAACTAATTAAAACCCTTCAAAATTAATTAACAAAAACATACAAAACTAATTCACAGATTAATTAAAAACATACTAAATTAGTTTGGTATAAGACTTAAAGCAAGAAAAACAACTACTCAATGCACAAGGATGAGAGAGAGAGAGAGAGGGAGAGAGAGAGAGAAAGAGAGAGAGGATGAGGAGGAAGCGAGTTCACAAACCCGTTGCAGCGTAATAACACTCTAACCGACTGATCCCACCTACCGACGGTATCATAGTCCAACAGTATTGCCCTAAACAGATCATTTTCCTGCACCCGACTTCGTCCACCCTTGTTTAAATCATCAATTTATCATTATCCTAAAAGCTAAAAATAGATAAGAAATAAGGATATCAAACTAAGGGTGAGCATCTTGATCGAACTGAACCAGCTCTTGAACCAGACCGGTTTGACAGAAATTAGTGGACCTTGGACCGGATCGATTGAGGCCGGTCCAGGTCCAAGTTTTCCGATTCTTGCATCTGTTGGACTGGTATAACTTTATTTTTATTTTTGAAAATAGTTTTTATCTTGATTTTTCTATCAATTCAATTTTAATATTTTTTTAATTTTGTTTTATGAATTTTAACCAGTTCTTTTTTACATAGTTTTTAAAAGGGAAAATTCATTAAAGCGTTTATTTTTTACGTACTTTAGTTTTTTATATTGTTTTTCATGAAAAAAATAGTTATCACCTATGAATTATTTCCTTATTTATGTTAGACAATCTTCAACCCACTTTCATTTTTTCCTCCAAAAAATAGAGTAAATAGTATTTCATTTCCAACCTACATTTTTTTATGAGAAAATTACACGGTTGGTCCCTATGGTTTGCTCTTACTTGCACGCTTCGTCCCTGGAAAGAATTTTTAACTCGGACAATCCCTATAACTTTATTTCGTTACCCGCCTAGTCCTTTAGTTAACTTTCCGTCTTATTTGGGGTTAGGAACTACTCACGTGAGTGGCACACTGGGGGCATTTTTGTCCTTTCAACCCTACAATATATTAGCGCCATTTAGAATACAGACGGATGGTTTTACGATTCTGATCATCGTCAAACCAAAACACACACAAACACACACTTGTCAGATGAATTCCCTTTCTTCTCTCAAACGAAAACCCTAGTCGCTAGCTAAAACTTTGTATGCTTTTCCAAATAATCAACAAAGCCGGTTTGGAATTTAAGTGAAGCACGAGGACGGATGATCAGTGAAGCAGAAGTTCGTCTTCAATATGGTAAGTCTGCCTAGTCCCTAATCTCGTTTTTATTTGCATTTGCTTCGTGAAATCCTACAACCCTAATCAAATGTAAATCAAAATTTTTGGGGCATTTCCTTAATAGGTGATCATTTGACCATGTTTTGCATGTTATTAAACCATGGTGGAAAGTTTACTGATTTTCCTGGAAGGAAGTATGTAAACGGAAAGAGACATTACGTTGACTTAATAGACATCGAGACTTTCTGTGTTCACGATATTGATGACATGATGGTGAAACTTGGGTATATCGATGAAAATCTACATGTGGAGATGTACTATCATTTTCGAAGGCCACTATGCGATTTGGATTTTGGCTTGTTTGCTTTAGCTTCAGATGATGATGTAAGGCATTTAGCAAAATATGTTGGCCAGCATAAGCTAATAGAGGTGTATACAGAGCACGGGCAAACGAAATTACACACATACTCGATGTCACCAAACCCATCTAAGGTACGTATAGTTGAGATTGATTGTACCCCAAAAAGATTGTTTTTGGAATGGCATGATACACAAGTTGAGCCTAATGATGTGTTGACATTTGAGCCTAATAGAAACAACCCTCCTGTTTCACCTACTAGAAATGAGCCTTCAATTGACAAGGTGGACATGGTAAGTGATAATGCAAACATCATGGAAACTGAAATTGAACATAGTAGTGATGATAATAGCAGTGGTGATGAGATCAACAGTGGTGATGATAGTGAGAGTCAAGATGGTGACTTTCTTCTGGACGAAGACAATATCATTGATGATGTTGAAGTTGACATGAGAGAATTCCACTTGAATGTTGACCCAGATGTTGAGTGGATTGGAGGTGCTTCTAAAAGAAAGAATCATGTAGTTACAGAAGATGGGAATGAAGCAGACCTTGAAGTTATAGATATGGAACTTTTCTTGTCCGACTCTTCATCAGATGATGGGATCGAAGGAGAAAGAAACAAAAAGATTAAAGCTATTAGAAGGGCGCATGAGAACGAAAATGCTCAAGTCAGTGAGCCTTTCTATTTATATCAGAAATTTAATTCGTCAAAGGAGTTTAAAGATATGGTTAACCAACATGCAATAGATACAAGAAGGGAGTTGGATTTTGAGAAGAATGATAAAAACAGAGTAAGGGTTGTATGCAGGGGAACCATAACAAGCCTAGGTGGTGGGACCGGTCAAGAAGTAGTCAATGAAGAAGGTAAGTGTCCTTGGGTTCTTTTAGCCAGTAAGTGGAAACGTGACATGGATTGGACAGTTAAAACATATGTTAGTGAACATAAATGTCTCCAAACAAGAAAGGTTAGGGCTTGTGATTACAAGTTTCTTTCAAAGCAAATTCTACAACTGGTGGAAGCAAACCCAAAAATTCCAGTCAAGGCTTTAAGGGAACAACTTCAACGTATCTACAAAGTAGATATTTCTAAGATGAAAGCCTTTAGGGCAAGAGAAGCAGCCTTAAAAATTATCAGGGATGATTATGCCACTCAGTACAAGATCTTACAAGATTATTTGTTAGAAGTGCAGACTCAAAACCCAGACACCACTATCAAGCTTGATGTCGAAAGTGAACCAAATCCTGATGTTGAGACAAGAACCTTCAGACGCGTGTACGTGTGCCTTGGTGCTTTGAAGCAAGGATTTGCAGTAGGGAAGAGGGATTTTCTTGGGGTAGACGGGGCTTTCATGAAAGGACCTTTCCATGGTCAAATTTTATCTGTTGTGGTACATTTTCTCTTATGTTGTGGTTGAACCATATATTTTGATTTATTTTTTACTTTTATTTATTGGATTGTATTGCACAGGCTTTAGATGGGAATAATGGAATATATCCTTTAGCATATGCTGTGGTTGAAGCTGAGACACTGAACTCTTGGACATGGTTTTTAACTCACTTGGGTGATGACCTAGGGTTGGCTTCAAATTCAAATTTTACATTTATATCAGACAGGCAAAAGGTTATTTTCTTGTGTTTTGAATAGTAATATCTAAAGGAAAAGAAATCATTGACATAATGTATCTTTCTTGTAGGGTTTAAGTTCTGCCATCGCAGATTTGTTTCCTTGTGCAGAGCACCGTTATTGTGTTCGCCACATACACGAAAATATGAGGTCACGTTGGAGAGGGGATAAGTTTAAAGAACTGCTTTGGAATTGTTCAACAACATATACTGTGCAAGAGTTTGAAAAAGAAATGGAAGAAGTTAGAAAATTAAACCAAGAATGTTATGAGTAGCTTAAACAAATACCACCTCAACATTGGGCACGTTCTCATTTTACAGATTTGACCATGTTATATATTATAATATATGATAACTATTGTTGTATACTTGTTATGCACCCACTCTGGTCACCTTATTTTAGAGAAAGGGCATCTTGTTGGTACAGGGGCATTATGGGTATTTTATATTATTTAGTTGTTATGACTGATAGTATAAGAGGGTAGTGGGATAGGAATTGAGATATCGATCTTTTCTGTTAACCTGGAATTATTTTCTTTTGCATTCTGTTCTTTACATTGTGTTGTTCTTGTTGTGGTTACTCATTAAATTAAGTGAGTTCATAACAATACTCTAATGTTTGCTAACCAATTATACATGTATTCTATTAATTAATAGGGAGAGCACATTCTGATATTGTGATAAACAACATATGCGAGTGCTTTAATAGCAAAATAATAGACGGACGTGACACACCAATTATCAATTGCTTAGAGTTCATCCGGGAGTACATCATGAAGAGGATTGTGAATGTTGAAAAAGAAATTGACAAAGCAACAAGCCCTTTGACTCCAACAGCTACCAAGCTATTGCAAAAGATCAAATATCAGGCAGAGGAGTATACAGCATCATTTTGTGGAAATGGGAAGTACCAAGCGAGTGGACCTTGGCAAGATCAGTGTGTAGTGAATGTGAATCAACGAACCTGTTCATGCAAGAAGTGGGAAATAACTGGAATGCCATGCAAACATGTTGTATCTGCAATCTGGGACATGAGGAGAAATAATGGTGCAATTGGTATTCCAGAAACTTTTGTTCATGAATGTTATTGGCTATCAACCTGGAGGAACATGTACTCTTTCAAAGTGGATCCGATAAATGGTAGAAGATTGTGGATTAAGTCACCTTGTCCAACTACTTTGTTGCCTCCAAAACACCGTGTCCCAATAGGAAGACCAAAAAAGAAACGAAGGAAGTCAGCTACAGAAAAAGAGGATATGATCAAAGGGAATACAGTTTCTAGAGCACAAAAAACTGTTACATGTACCAAATGTAACAACAAAGGACACAATGCCAGGACTTGCAAAGGGCAGTTACTAACTGTTGGGAAGAAGGGAAAAAAGAAGAATGAGAAAGGAAAAGAGAAGGATAAAGGAAAAGAGAATGAGAAAGGAAAACAGAAGAAGAAAGGAAAAGAGAAGGATCCATTGTAAACTCTTTTATCATGTGATGCTCTTATTTTGGTTAAGCTATTATGTAATGTGATGTTTGTATTGTGGTTAAACTATTATGTCATGTGATGTTTGTATTTTGATTAAACTGTATTGTGTTTAGTATCACCAAAACAATTGCAGTTGGTACTTAGACATTTGTTTTTGGTTAAACTCTTATGTAATGCTTTTGTTTTAATGTTATCTAATGGATCAATTATTGGTATGTTTTTGGTCATTTCATTTGGCATGTTTTTGGACATTTCATTTGGCATGTATTTGGTCATTTCATTTAATGTTATATAATGGATCATTTGGCATGTTTTTTGGTCATTTCATTTGGCATGTTTTTGGTCATATGTTAAATGAAAAATACCAAAAGATTACAGTTGCATTGCATCTATTAATTGTACCAATAGATACCCTTTCTCTCCCAATTCCAGCAATACAAGATGGTAATAATCCATTGTAATCTTTTATAAGACAACAAAGTACAACTATTAATTGTACCTAAATATACCATTTCATTAAAATGCAGCAATACAAACATGCTAATATTACCCTTTCATTAGATTATCTTCAACCAAAAACCATTACTGAAATACCTAATACTACAACTTGTAAACAATTATCCCAAAAAACAAAATCCAACTGACAATTAACAACATTTTAAGGTTCCGATTTTGGATTTCAAGTTCTTCATTCTGGATTTCAAGGTCACGATTTTGGATTTGAAGTTCTTCATTATGGATTTCAAGCTCAAGATTTTGGCTTTCAGCCTCATACGTATGCTTTTCTTCATCTACCCACGAAATAAATCCACTTCTTGGTCCCTAAAGTTTTCAATACCCTCGATTAGCACAAACTAGGGTTCATCCTAGAAATTACCAAAAAAATTGATAACTCAATACCTGTAAAGGGCATGCATAAAAAGGCCTACCAGGATTTCTCTTTGTTCCTGAAGTTCGTATGATCCCTACAGCTCCACACTTGCATTTCACCATAATCAATTTTGTGGATCTTCAATCTTCACGAGCAAAAGAAATGGAGTAGAAGAGGAGAACTGGAAGCACCGATTGAGAAAAGAAGGAAGGAGAAGTAGTTTTAAGTCCGTTGTAGGGTTGAAAGGACAAAAATGCCCCCAGCGTGCCACTCACGTGAGTAGTTCCTAACCCCAAATAAGACGGAAAGTTAACTAAAGGACTAGGCGGGTAACGAAATAAAGTTATAGGGGTTGTCCGAGTTAAAATTTCTTTCCAGGGACGAAGCGTGCAAGTAAGAGCAAACCATAGGGACCAACCGTGTAATTTTCTCTTTTTTTATCTCATTTTTATCCCAAAAAAATATATTTCATTCTTCTAAGTTATAGAAATTGTCAAACGCACCCCTCTATTAATTTGGTTTTAACAAATATATAATCTATATTTTTTTCATTACAATAATATTAAATAAATAAGATTATATTTATAATATGTAATTATAAGATTTTGTAAAATACGTTATTGTGTTTTAAAAACTTTCAAATATGTATTTAAAATTTAATATGAATTTGTTAAACAAAATACAAACTTTATATTTATAATTAATTAATATAATTTAATATATAGCACAATACTATAAGTATTAAATATTACATTTAAATAATAATTAGTAGATAAAAAAACCAAAAATATATAAATATATAAAACAATGGAGTAAAATCGACAACTCAAAGTTTATCCGCATTTTAGGGGAAATAAATAGTATAAAACCAAATATGATGTTATAATATTCATTTCCCCCAAAATGGGGGAATAAATAGAATAGGGTTGGAGAGAAATGAGGAAAGAAATGGAGGAAAAAATGAAGAATATGAGTCGGTTGGAGATACTCTTATCATGTAACTTTCTACTTTCTAGTTACCGTTGCTTAGTTGACACTATGATGTGACATGATGAGTTGATATTTTTTTATGACTTGATGTTTAAGATGACAAATATATATATATATATATATATATATATATATATATATATATATATATATATATATATATATATATATATAATGGTTTTCTTGCTTGTAAAAATGGGAAGTATTTTTTTACTAATTATTTTGATCTAAAAGACAACAAAACTCGAAGGGACGAGACTCAGACCCACAACATCTATCTCAAACAAGCACTTAACGAGTAAGAAATGATTGTTTGACCATTCATTTTTTGCTATCGGACAAACATATTGACTATGAAATATATTTTCTACCAATTTTTAGCTCGGTAACAGATTGTATGGTTTTGTTTTATACAAATTTAACAATGCTAGTATCTTTATGTAATAGTTACATCACAAAATGCCTTTTGTTGATTTTTTTCGAGACAATGATTACAAAATCTTTTGATTTCTTTAACTAGTTGTCAAACATAAATAATTTAAACAAAATTTTGTTAGGTTGAAGTTGATGTTTCAAACAAATAGTTGCATAGAAAAAGAAAATGGTAAAATACACAATCTAATTGATCCAACCTAATGTCTCCCAAGATACATGTGTAAGGTCAATCATATAACACTAACAATATTTTAAACATATAAGGTTTAAATGGTGGATCTCATATGTGGAATTTTATACCTTAATCACTAGTTTCATATCTTTTGGAAACTGAGTGGCGCTTGACAGACTATGATGTTGTTGGCATGACATAGTCTAAACTAAAATGTCTTTCATTATACAAACTTCTTTTATTAGGGTGGACGGAGTGGGCAACAGGCTAGGGAAAATGGATGGAGGTATCGTCAGTACCTCGAAGCCTACAGTTCTGCTCATTAAGCATGTTAAAAATGGTGGTAGTGAGCAGCTTTACAAAACCGTTGAACTCTTTATCTCTCACACTTAAAAAGTTGTACTTTATGTTTACAGACTTGTATCAAAATAGGTTTTTATGTTTTTAACTAGTTTGTAAAATACTCTTGTATGTTTTTAATATTTTATGAATTAAATTTTTAAGAATTTAATAAGTTTGTATTTGTTAAAAAAAATTGTGTAGGTTTAGAATGGATGAGAAATATTAGATGGGGGATATTGTGACATGGAGGGATGAACGTGAAAGGAAAGTGAAAAGTTAGGTCTCGTTTGATAGTTGCTAACTGAGAAAGTACTGGCTGAGAAAGGTCTGTCCGAGTAAGAAATCCTGACTGAGTAAGAAGAAATGTTGTTTGATTGTACATTTGACTGAGTGTGCTGACCAATAAAATATGACCATTTTACCCTTTCACAAGCAATTCAAAAGGAAACCCATTTTTTCAAAATATAAATAAACATAGAATTTTGGGGAATTAAAAGCTAAAAAACTTATTTCAATATCTTTTACAGATACTTTTAACAAATTAAATAAAATCCTCAACTATCTAAAGACGTTATGATCATCAACATTCAAACAGAAAACACAAGTAATGAACATATTGACTTTTCTCATCTGGAATAAAAATCCTCACCATGCAAAACAAATAACAAGAATTAAATTCACTTGTAGAAAATATATTCAAAACCTATTGCAGCTCTACATACATACAGTGTTTGCCATCCGAAGTGAGCAATGAATGGACCGATTTATATGACAGTGTTCAAGAATCAGCTTTAAGTCAACTGGTAATTCATGAAACTTCTATTGGCCACTTTCAGTTTGAAAACAAATCTATAACTAATTACAAAACTCTGATTCTATACAGGTCTATGCCGATATTGTGCTTTATTAAAAGAACATTGATTATATTGTGCAGATCTATGTATAAATGTGATTGCAACTAAGAGGATCTTATGTTATTCAAAGATTATATGGATTAGAATCATTAGGCTCTGAAAAAAGAGAAGAAATTAAAAAGAACCGCAGAGTCTCTTCATCAATTTTCACAGAAGAATCTCAAAATCTAAAAGCATAGTTTAAAACACAACGATAAATTAAAAAGACGGCAGAGTCTCTTCACCATTTTTAGAGGCGAATTTCCTTCTTTTCTCAAACAAGAAATTTTTTGGCTTCAAATCTCTTGATTGGAGAAATTATGACGAAACAAATTGAATCAAGAATGAAATCAATTTGAGTTAATGAAATCAAAATGAACAACAAACATGAGCAAATCAACAAAAAATCGAAACAGAAACAGCAAAAATGCAACTGAGAAGAGACGAAAGCAGTACCTGATGAGAAGAGGCAGAAATTGTCGATTGGTAGGGGGATAGAGGCTTGAATCGTCGATTAGTGGGTGGGGAGAGATGCTCAAATTTTCGATTGTAGCTGAAAGATAGAAGAAAGGGGATGGAGACTCTGAAAATTGGAACGGTAGGGCAAGGGCACTTTTGGAAACGTTAATCCCTTTCTCAGTCAGCCGATATCTCTCGTCTTTTCCGATCAGATCTAGCTTACTCAATCAGACATCTAAAATCTAGTGTAACAAACAACTTTAGCTGAAGAGTCAGCCAAAAACGTCTGAGCCAACTCGGTCAAACGTATATCAAACAGGACCTTAATATGACAAATAAGTTATGATGGGTATGAAAGATGGACTATCTTCACCCTTAGAACCGGTTCAAACCCGTTTAATTTGTGATCTAAATTGGACATAATTTAATTAAATTGGTTTGATCCATTTTCCTTACATTTTAATAATTTAATATTTTTTTTTGCATGTTCTTTATCAAATATGGTTCATTTTAGTTTATTTTAAACTTTGTTTTATTCTTATTTGGCTATTTGTTAACATTTATAATTACTCTATGTTATGTTTATATGTATTTTTTACATGCCTATATATTTTAAGCCCTAAGGTTCAATGAAAAAGTTATACAAATTTGAATTTACAAATTTGTTTTAGGAAATGTTAATAATTGAAAATACTTTGCTTAATTGATATTTTGAACCTTCAACATTATTCATGAAATTCTGAAGCTTAACCCTTAAGTTTTTATCGAAGACCCTGATCAATATCATCATCACCATTTGTCACCATTACATGTACCTATCTATTATCACCATTGACCTTGCTTTGCTCTGTCAACTAAAGTTGCTTAATAGAGCATAAATCCCAATGTATCAAATTTCAATAAGGTTGGAGGGTGTGATAAGAATGAGGTAGAGCCTATATCATATATTTTATCATGAGAAACACCATGCCTAGTCTATGGTATGAAAAATATGACAAGAAAAAAATTGCAATAACTTGTCGTGCTCCTCTCTCTCTTACTCTTCCTCCCTCTTTCAATCTCTCTCCTATTTCCCTCTCCTCGCTCTTCATTGCAAAATTGATATATCATGCCTAGTGTACGGTTTTGTTAGTAGCAAAATGAGGTGTAGTGTGTTAACGGTGGCACACCACATCCTTCACTCTAATATATTAAATTGTTTTTAATATTTTATAGTTTTTAAATAATTTATTATTATAAATTAATAGCGTGTTTAATTAATTGCGTCCGCACCAGATCAAATGGATCGTACCCAAACCGGACATGCTTTCTTCTAGACATGTTCAAGATCATCTTGGTCCTACCTAAATGTAACAACTAGTGATTAATTAATATTTTATAACTGATCACATTACTAGAGTAAGAAAAAAAACAGTAACAGTAATTTTTTTTTATCAGGAATTAAAAAGTACGTTTCAGTAATAAATTGTTTTAATTACGTTTGCGATAGTTGTATCATTTTGGACATTATATAATGCAATAATATCGAAACCACCAATAAACCAGGAGCTTCAACTTCTTTGGCATGGCGCCCTTTTCGTCATTCTTTGCCAATAACCCCGGGACGATGAAGCAATTATCGATCTACAAATGGCAAATGCAGATGCAATAGAAAAAATTCATGGAACCAAAAACAGAGGGAAATTGAAACGAAAACAATGCATGGCCATCCGGTTTTTCCCTTAATTTCAACATCTTTCTCAACGAGACTCCCTTCCCTATCATCATCATCCATTCCTCTCTAAAACGAAATGCCTTCTTCATATCTCCATTTCTCTGCAACTATAATTCCTTAAAATCGATTACTTATTTACCTTTTGCTTTCAATTTCATATCCGTCTCTCCAAAATTCGTTTTTGGAGACAATTATTATAGCGATCGAATCCCAGGTACGTTGTCGTTGATTTACCTTCCCTCTGTTAACAATTGATTTGTCTCTCGTTTATTAATTGCATTGCGAGTTTATATTGTTATTACTGTGATCTAATTTAGATTTCTCAATATCATGATCAGAATCTCTCTAATTCTTAAGATCATCTTCTAAATGAATTAATTTTCAGAGCACAGAATATGATTTTAGGGATGATTACATGTTTGCTTAAGCCGATTTTGATTCTCTCAATTTTTTAGTGACGATTGTTCTAATCTAAGCCTCCTTTCTCAAAATCTTACATATAGAGACTACACAGCGGGAATTTTGATGGTATTTTCTTCCGTCATCATTTGAAGAAATTACAAGCACCATGGCTACTGCAAAAGCTCTTGAACCTGCATTCCAGGGAGTTGGTTCTAAACCGTATCCTTACCCAACATCAATTTCTTTTATCATCATCATCTACTTTAAAGAACATTAGAAATTCAGTCATTATATGCATGTATGATTCGTTTGCATTTGTTGTTAGTTTTTCACTTAACACCTTGTAGAGGGCTTGAGATATGGAGAATTGAAAACTTTCAACCAGTTCCTTTGCCAAAATCAGATTATGGTAGATTCTACATGGGTGATGCATACGTTGTTTTACGGGTTTGCTCATAACCTTTCACAATTTCTATTTCAGTTATAAAATGTTATTGTTTTAATCATTCATACATTTGCAGACTTCTAATGGAAGAGGAGGTGCTTATGGGTACGACATACACTTCTGGTTGGGAAAAGATACAAGCAATGTATGTATAACAACATCCTATATCCCAAATTAAATAACACTTCCTTATTTTTTTTTTAAGAAAAAGTTCAATTCAAATTAACTAAATGTGATAATCAGGATGAAGCTGGAACAGCTGCAATAAAAACAGTTGAGCTTGATGCGATTCTTGGAGGGCGTGCAGTGCAACATAGAGAGATTCAAAGTCATGAATCTGATAAATTCTTGTCATATTTCAAACCATGTATTGTGCCACTTGAAGGTGGTGTTGCAACTGGATTCAAGAAACCTGAAGAAATGGAATTTGAAACAAGATTGTATATATGCAAAGGGAAAAGAGTTGTTCATGTGAAACAGATTCAATTCTCTCGATCTTTGTTGAATCATGATGATGTGTTTATCTTGGATACTAAAGAGAAGATCTTTCAATTCAATGGAGCAAACTCAAATATTCAAGAAAGAGCTAAAGCTTTAGAGGTTATTCAGTATTTGAAGGACACTTATCATGAGGGAACATGCAATGTTGCAATTGTTGGTATGGGATATACATTTAAAGCACATGATTAGTCAATTAGATTTACATTTATCACCCTTTTTTTATTTTTGTTTTTATAAATCATTTCAGACGATGGAAAACTACAAGCGGAAGGTGATTCGGGTGAATTTTGGGTTATCTTTGGAGGGTTTGCTCCTATTGGCAAGAAGGTTCTTGGTGATGATGATATAATTCTAGACAGGACACCTGGCAAACTTTTTAAGTACGAATCTCCTTTTGGTTTTCTTTAATCTTTATCTGACAAATTATCTTTTACAGAATTCTAATTTTTTTTTTTTTTTTTTTAAAGTATTGGTGGATCAGAGGTGAAGGATGAAATTACAGGATTTACGAAATCGACCCTGGAAAACGACAAATGTTATCTAATGGACTGTGGGGCGGAGGTTTTCGTGTGGGTTGGTAGAGCAACACAAGTTGATGGTAGAAAAGCTGCCATGCAGGGTGCTGAGGTAGGATTTGGTTAATTACATTTTTACCCTTTGACTGATTCTCACCATTAAGGTCCATTTGTAGGAGTATATCACTGCTCATGGTCGACCAAAATCCACCCTTGTAACCCGATTAATTCAAGGTTATGAGACGGTTGCATTCAAGACTAATTTTGAGTCATGGCCATCAGCAGCTGCACCTCAAGCAGAGAATAGAGGAAAAGTAACAGGTAAATAACAACCTACTTTCATTCATCATTTTGGAGTATTTTTTATTACTATAATTGGATTGGATGATTATTAAGCTATAATTGGGGTTTGGACTTTGGATTATAGCGCTGCTGAAGCAACAAGGTGTAGGCCCAAAAGGAAAAGACAAAAATGCTCCGGTAGCGGAGGAAGTACCTCCTCTGCTTAAATCAGGCGGAAAACTTGAGGTGTGGACTATCGACGGCGGTGCTAAAAAGGCGGTTGCTCATGAGGACTTCGGTAAATTCTACAGTGGCGATTGCTACATTGTCCTTTACAGTTACCATACTGGAGAAAAGAAGGAAGAATTCTATCTTTGCTATTGGATCGGAAAGGATAGCACAGAGGTAAATCAAACAAACAAAATCGTCTGTCGAAATCAACTAAACGATTGAGCGATTGCGTTTTAACTCTTAATCGATGTGTATTAATTAATCAACAGGAGGATCAGAATACAGCTGCTAAATTGACTACATCGATGTTCAATTCACTGAAGGCGAGACCTGTACAAGGTCGTATCTATCAAGAGAAAGAACCACCACAATTTGTCGCTATTTTCCAGCCGATGGTTGTTTTCAAGGTACGATCGTAAAACATTCATTTGATTTGCGAATCGAATTCCTTTTCTTCTGTTATGGAATTTGACGATAAATGATGATATGAATTTAGGGCGGATTGAGTTCTAGCTATAAAAGCTCCATTGCAGACCAAACTGACGAAACCTACAGTCCAGATTCTAATTTTATTATCCGGATATTGGGAACTGCAGTGCATAATAATAAAGCTGTTCAACTTGATTTTGTATGCTCTTTCATCCTCTTGTAGTGAACTATAGGGATATGATAATAATTCTGGTGTTCATGAGGGAGTTTTTCAATATTTCAGGTGCCGGAAGCTTTGAATTCATATGAATGCTTCGTTATACAATCTGGTTCCCATGTATATATCTGGCAAGGAACTCAGAGTACTTTTGAACAGCAAGAATGGGCAGCTAAAATTGCTGATTTTTTGAAGGTATCATTTATTCATACAACAATTAATGTGAAAGAAAAAAAAAAGAATTCAGTAATCAATACTTTATGTTATGTTATCTTTGATCAGCATGGGGTAAAAGCAAAATTCCAAAATGAAGGAACAGAAAGCTCAACTTTCTGGCTTGGATTCGGAGGGAAACAAAGTTTCACTAGCACCAAAGTATCGCTGGAGACTTCTAGAGACCCTCACTTGTTTGCATTCTCACTCATTAAAGGTTTCATTTTCACAAACATATAATAACACCACTTTAGTTTTACTTTTTTTCTTTTAAATATTCAATCTCTCTAACTAGTTTTTTTGTTACTATTTTTGCTATGCTTTGTGGATTTCCAGGAAAGTTTGAGGTGGGTATGATACATTTTGCTCATTCCATTTATATATTTGCAACACAAATGTCTAAAACAACTTTTTATTTATTTATTAATTAAGATTGAAGAAGTTTACAACTTTGATCAAGATGACCTGTTGCCAGAGGATATCTTGATATTAGATACACATGCTGAGGTGTTCGTTTGGGCTGGTCAAGCGGTTGACTCAAGGGAGAAGAAAAATGCTCTTGACCTTGGCCAGGTAACGGAACAAGTTGTACCACGTTTGACATGCATTGGATAATTGGATATAATTCATTTTTTGATGAATTTGATTTCAGAAATACATAGAATGGGCTGGATCTCTTGATGGATTGTCGCCACATGTGCCATTATACAAAGTAATGGAAGGAAATGAACCTTGTTTCTTCACAACGTATTTCTCATGGGATCCTTCTAAACCATTAGTATGCTCCTCTCCTCTCCTACATTACATATACTTAATACCCATTTCAATTAATATTTACATGTTAATTTGGATTCTATGTGCTTTTGAATGCAACTAGATTCATGGGAACTCATTCGAGAAGAAGATTTCAATACTGTTTGGGGCAGGCCATGCTGGAGAGGTAATTAGTAAATAAGATAATTGCAATTGGGATATGGATTGCCTTATATTATAAGGTTGGACGAATTCTATGGGGAAACCCATTAGAAATCGTCCAAGGCCTTTAAGGAAAGGAGTCCATGGGTTGCACCCTTATAAAACCAAACCAAACCGATTAGTTTAGTGATTTTATTATTAATATAGGGAAATCAAGGTGGTGGGCACACTCAAAGGGCTTCAGCCCTGGCGGCGTTGAACTCGGCTTTTCAACCAGGAGGAGGAGGAGGAGGAGGTGGTGGCGGTGGTTCTGTAAAAGGATCGAGTGGGGGAGGGGGATCACAGAGAAGAGCTGCAGTTGCTGCATTATCAGGTGTTCTTACTGATGTGCCTGTTAACGAACCCTCTCCTGAAGCCTCACCCGGTATTTTCAATTTACTTTTTAAAAAAAAAAAAAAAAAATCTATTTAATAACAACAATGTATTTATACGGGTTGTTTGTTGAAAATACAGAAGCACCTGAACCTGAACCTGAACCCCCTGCAGAACCTGAACCGGTTCCTGAAGAAGATGATTCGGAACCAAAGGTAGAAATCGAGGAGGACGAAAATGGTATTTTATCTAGTCCATCCACTTTCACCTATGACCAAGTTAGGGTCAAGTCCGAGAACCCCGTTCCTGGAATCGACCTTAAGAGACGAGAGGTTACTTACTTCATTACTTTTCAAAATTTAACTGTCTTTATATAAGACTAGACTGGACACTATTGTCCAGTCTTGTTCATGTCATGTCATGTCCTGATAATGTGGACATGACATGACATGCTCTTTTATTGTGCATAATGAATGATTTATGATGATGTTTCAGGCTTATCTTTCTGTGGAAGAATTTGAGTCTGTGCTGGGGATGACAAAAGCGGATTTCTATAAATTGCCGAAATGGAAGCAAGACGTGACAAAGAAAAAAGTTGAGCTATTCTAGAAAATAAATAAGTCTTGAGGTTGAAACCAAGTAATAAAAGATTAAAGACCACCCTTTTTTCTAAATATATCAATCAATAATGATTAATTATTTACAGTTTGTTTTGGCACACACGATCATAGGTGTTTTTGTGATCGTTTGTGGTATATTATGATGATTATAGCGAATATTTAGTATCGGTTTTTGTTATTTCATGTGTGATTAAAGAGTGTAGTTATACACTGCAAATGTAACACCTCAAATTGTATTACATAATGGATAAAGGTTTTATTTAATGTCGTAATTCCATGTTTTCTTATTTTGTTCAAGCCTAGTCTTTATTAGATATATACTACAGAGAATGCATGCCAATTGCCTTGTATCCTAATCACACCTTTGAAAGTCTCACTAATGACTTGTTATCACCTAGAAAATTCTTTTTTCTCTATATATATGACAAAAGAAAAAAGAAAGTTGGGGTTTTATACTCTTATCACCTAACAATCTCTGAAAAAAAATGCTCTATTTAAACCTTTGGTCGCACCACACTCTAAACACATGCGCCCATACTTCATATATTTTATAAATATTTATCTCCCAAAAATATCACATAAATATGATATTCAAAATATTTTAAATGTTAAAACATGTTTATAGTCATCCACTCTTTGAAACTACTCTAGTACTCTTATAATCTAAAATTCATATATCGTTGGTATCACTATAAGATGTATCCTAAACTATGAGAACAAATTTAATTTGGAGTAAAGCAGTAAACTTTGGTTACATAATTAATTTCAACTATAACTTAATGTAAGGTCACACATTATCATCTGATGAGTCAAACACTCTACACGCTAACTGTCAGCGTCAGGGTCAACTGTCACCATCGGCGCCAACGCCTCAAGTCTTATCAGCGTCAGCGTATAGTTATGTAATCTTTGTATGTTAGGTAATGATACAGATATGTATAGAATAGATAGCAGATCCGATATCTTTGTGATGAGAATCGGTTCTTAGTAGATTAGATCCAAACCCTTCAATCAAAGGATATACTTGTATAGATTAGTATATATTCAACATTAGGGTTTCAAACCCTTTGTGACAACTCGTTTTCTTGATGAAAGACAATTTGGAGAATTCTTCGTGTTCTTTACTTTTTCTGTTCTTTATTTGTTTAGTTTGGTTTGTTCATGTTTATCATACTTGAAGTGTATCCAATCGATATAAACCTTCAATTGGTATGAGAGCAGGTTTTTTATACACTCAAGTAATCATGTCGACTTCCAATAATCTCAAATCCTTTGGTCTCAACAAGATTCCTCCTTCCGATGAGTACAACTTCACAATGTGGAAAACTAAGGCCATGGTTCTTGAAACCGTGGACTATTAGATGCGTAATATTGTTGAAAAAGGTCCTCATGTTCCTATATACCAACCTATGGTCAACTCATTAGCCTTGATGTGAAAGCTAGAGTAGCGATAGGAAACTCTCTTCCCTATCACGTGTATTATCTTGTATAGAATTGTGAGCCAACTCAAGAGATGATGGATATGCTGACACTGGCCTATGAAGGCACTATGGAAGTTCAAGCCACTACCATCAATAACCTTAATCAGAGATACAAACACTTCTTCGCTCAGCAAGGTGAATCACTAACCCAAACGTTTAACATATTTAACTGCTTGATTAATGGTATGTGCATTCTAGGAGTTGTCAAGCATTCTTCTCAATTAGTTCTAAAGTTCCTGGACTCTCTTGGGAAAAGTGGGAACATCACACTGATGTACTTAAAAACAGTGAAAAGATCGATACCATGGATCTGAACTCCTTGTTTGGAAAACTTCGAAATTATAAAGAGACCAAAGCTCTTCGTAAATATATCATGAAAGAGCCAAGCAAGGAAAAGTCTTTAGCATTGGTTTCTCGAAAAGAAGTAATGAAACACATCAATGAATCAAATGACTTAGATCAGGGTGAAGAGAGTGGTGAAGATATCATTGATGAACTTGTTGCCAGTGCTACACTTATTTTCAAACGTTACGAAGAAAGCAGATCAAATAGGGCTCGAAGAGCTTAGTTTAAAGGAGGCAGTTCAACGAGGAGATCCACTTCAGAGAAGAAAAACTCAAGTAATTGTTTTAACTGTGGAAGCCCTTACCATTTTGCCACAGACTGCAAAGAGAAGAAAGAAACTCAAAGTTCTAAGAACTATGAAGTGTTGTACAAGAAACTATTAGCTCATATGAAGAAGGAGACCATCTCTCTGCCAAAATCTTTCATGGCAAAACAAGAGGATCGTGAAGAGTGGGTGAATGATGAGGAGACATTTGAAGATGATGGGTTGGATGTTAAGGGTCTAATGACTTTTAACAATGATTCCCCTGATGGTAATATCAACATGTGTGACACAGATATCTCTCAAGCTGTCCAAGGATCAAGTCAAAATCTAGAACATACTTGGTTCCTAGACAGTGGGTGCTTTAGACACATGACCGGTCTCAAGTCCCTCTTAGCAGACTTTGTGGATAAAGATGGTCCTATGGTGGTTTTTGGCGACAACAATGAAGAAGTTGTCATGGGCGTTGGAACTTTTGAGTGCATGGCGTTCAAGCTGAATGATGTGTAAGTTTCTTTTTGATTGTAATGAAGGAGATGTTCTTGACTCTAACAATAAAATTGTGCTCAATGCACTCAGGGACAACAACATATATATGCTTTAATTTTATGTGTTTAGACAATGCTACTTTATGTTTTTGAGTTTATGCTTCGCTACCATAAAACTTCTGAACATAAGCTACTAGAATTTTAGTTTACTATGACTTTTTGCTTCAAAAATTCTTTTTAACTTTTATTTTACCAAAGAAGTATACATTGTACATTATTCTACCAACATTTTTCTATGCATGTTCTTCTCTATCGATAGTGACCTTATCCGATTTGTTTATTTGGAAAAGATCAGCGTGTCATTCCTTTGGTGCAACATCTTCTGAGTATACACTGACTCTACATATTTTCTTCTAGACACATATCACTTCCATCTTGAACAACGTATTTCTGTTGTAATGGGATGAAGTGAAGTTAGGTAACATAGCACGTCTAATTTGTAACGCCCATAAAATTTACGCCGATTTAAAACATTTTAATCCATTCAAAAACCATTAAGTTATTACAACTTGTTTTCAAAATAGTTTAAACATCAGAGTATCCCCAGAACCAAATCACAAAATCATGAAATATGAGGAGCGGTACGATCACGTCTTTGTCTTGCCACGATCTCCTGATGTACCTGAAACAATAAACTGAAACTGTAAGCCCGCAAGCTTAGTGAGTTCCCCCAAAATACCCACACACACATAACTATACACATACAACAATGAACAACATACTATGGGCCCAATCAACCATCCGGTTGGAATACCCCTGGCCCTCAACCTTCGGGTTGGAATGCCAACATACTATGAGTCCAATCATCCTACCAGGATGGAATACTCTCGGCGCACAACCATCGGGTTGGAATGCCCGGACACCTACACATACAACAACAACTACCATGGGTCCAATCATCCCTCAGGATAGAATACCCCAGGCCCTCAACCATCAGGTTGGAATGTCATCCTACTGTGAGTCCAATCATCCTACCGGGATGGAATACTCCTGGATCACAACCATCAGGTTGGAATGCCCTACCTACTATGAGTCCAATCATCCTACCGGGATGGAATACTCCTGGCCCACAACCATCGCGTTGGAATGCCCACACACTAACAAACATGTGCACCTATCAGATAATCACATAACAGTTTATAGAAACAACATACTAGGGCCCTATCATCCTACCGGGATGGAATACCCTCTACTACTGCTCAAACATGTGCACTTATAACAGACAATCTCCTACCAACATTTAGACAGTCAGACCATCTATAGGTCACTAAGCATAGCCACATCCAATCTACCAGTATTCCGATCTAAATAATCAATACTAACACATAATCATCCTTTCTACCAAAATATCAACTAACGTATCACAGTAGTAACTATCTCAAATAACAATCAAAGGTCCAGCCTTGGTGCCTTAGACCCTTGGGTATAGTGAGTATAACTCACCTTGCAACTGCCGAACCGAACCACGAAAGCATAATCTCGAAGCACTGCCCCAGACTCCAACACTTATAGCTATCAATGATCCATTGACACAAATATCCAAATTACCATAATATCCTTGAAGGTCAAAAGGGTCAAAGTCAAAGTCCTGGCCAAAATCAACCTTCCTGATTGACCCTACTCGCCGAGTCAACCCATTGAATCACCAAGCTCTTAACTTCAGAAAACTCTCATATCACGACTCGACTCGCCGAGTCACCCTATGACTCGTCGAGTCCATCAATCTCCGAGTCCTATCTTGTCCAACTCACTGAGTCACCACTCAACTCACTAATCTGAGTCTTAACCACAAGAGGATCTGGGTTCTACGCTATGAATCGCCGAGTCCAAGAACAGACTCGCCAAGTCCATGACAATCTTCATCAGACTCGCCGAGTTGTTCATCCAACTCGTCGAGTCCATGCCCATCATCATATGACTCATCGAGTCAACCCATGAGACTCGTCGAGTCTCTTCAGTCCTTCATCCATACAGTCACTTTTTGAGCCATGCAGAGGCTACATACTGTAGATCCATCCTCCTAGGGCATGACTCTCATGTAAAGCTACCACCTTTACATGAATACAAGGTGCTATTGGCCCAAAACAAGCTAGGGCTAGGGTTCAAGGCAAGAATGCTTCACAATCAAACCAAGGGCTGATGCTTTATGATTTCTTGGACCTAGGCAAGTCTAGATCTGAAGTTGCAACCTCAGATCTAGACCCATGACCCGAAATGGATCTTAAGCATACTAAAATGGCCCCAAATCCATCCATAAGTTGATCTAGAAAGGAAAGGATCAAGGTAACAACTTGTTACCTCCAAAATGTGCCCAAACTGAAGTAGATTCAGAATCTATACGAGTCCCTTGATGCTATACACTTGATCTACAAGCCTCCTTTGCTAGAATCTCCTTCCAAAGCTTCCAAGCTCACTCCAAAGGCTCACACACGATTTTAGGGTTTTCTGACTCTCAATGGGTAACAAAGAGGCTAAGGTGAGGACTTAAGGTCCTTTAAATAGGGTGCAAACCCTAAGATTAGGGTTTTCTCTTCCCAGTACCAACTCGTCGAGTCCAACCGCCGACTCGACGAGTTGGTCACTTAACTTGCGACCAAAACCCGCTCTGACTCGACGGGTAATCGCACCTACTCGTCGAGCAACCTCCTCAATTTACACTTTAAGCCCTTAAATCATATTTCTAAAGTTTGGGATGTTACAACTCTCCCCCACTTAAATCAGGCTTTGTCCTCGAAGCCTACTGCAACACACGATTTTGGATAACACCCCTACACTGCAGACTCCGATTTCTCAATCAACTCAGGTCCTTCCAGACGCTACTACCGTATCCCTTTTAAATCAACTTCTTCTCGTGCAGTATCCTGCCAATACTCCAAGCCGACCATCGGTTTTTCTACTTAATGACAACACACAACAACCAAGTATTACCCGATGATACTGCGACCTTCCTGTCATGATGTGACAACCCAGGTTGTTCCGTTACATTTCCCCGTTACCGTTAACGGAATATTCCAGTTTATAACAGTTTCGTTAATTAAAGGTCGTCAATTTAATAAACATTCCATTTGTTTACATTAAATATGTCGTTAAGTCGTGATAAAAGGAAATAAAAACTCGTATTACACATTTCCATTTAGTTGGAAAAGTTAGTTTTTATTATTACGACCACTAAATCGGGTGCGACCAAAAGCCCCGTATAACGACAGTATCGGGTAGAATTTCACTGAGCTCCAACTCCCACCCATATATATAGGGGAGTAAACTCCATTTGGAGCTTTTCCACCCTCTCTCTCTCTATACTCTCTCTCTAGACTCGTTTTCGCCCCGAATCCGCAACCAAACGCTTCCAAATCGTAAGTCCACTTACCCTAGCTTATTCTAAACATTATGATTCGTGTTTATAGCCCAAAAATCAGACTTAGAAGCTGTTGAAAAGGAGTTTACGGCCTAAGCTCCTCCTTAGGCCGTAAACACCTTAAAAGAGGCCAAAATGACCCCAAAATGTCCCTAGAAGCTTGGAAATAAATCAGGTTCGTGAACCCAGAGAACAGAACTCATGAGACTGACCACTATAACCAGGTATATGCGTAAAGGTGGTATACAATTAAGATCAAAAAGATTTAAGGTGTGTGTTTCCTCCCTACTCCCTGTTCCTCGCTGGGTTGTGGGTTTGGGGTGGAGTCGCACAGCTGAACATCCTGCCGACCTCAATTATATATTGCTTGCATACACCAAGTACTGGTGGTTAAGCCAAGCATGAGCTCTACCACGAACCTCTACGCAAAACACTTTCACCCTATTCCATAACATAGGAGCCGGAGTCAAGAGAATCACTGCGGGTTAAGCTAGTAAAGTTCCGAGTGATGAGACCCTATACTCACTAGAATTGACCTAGACCGAGGAAACTCAGAACCTTCGGAAGAGTAGTTGTAGTAGATGCTCTTACTACTCAGGCACCTTGCCGCCCTGTTATAGACAAGTAGTGCCTATCACCCTCCACCCTCTTGCATGGAGGAAATCATCGTCGCCCTGTAGACGATGAAATACACTCTCCGAAGTGAACACTAGGATACCGAGAACCACAGGATGACCTTCTCAGCCAAGAATACTTGATCAAAGTGTGGAAGTAGTTGCGTTAAACCTCATGACCCAGATCCCGAAGAGATTATAGACTTGACACTAGCCTTGGTGTTAGTCGAAAGGTTATGCAGGAACATACGCTTTCCGCACTAGAATAAACAAAAGTCTTAGAGGTTAATTGGACTATTAGGTGTTCCACGGATACTATCTCACGCAGAGATAGTAGAACCACCTCCAAAGATAGTCCGACACTCGTCTGGTAAAACCCTATCTCCCCGACCCTCAGGATTTCCGTATCTCAAGATTCTTTAGTGCAAATCCATTTTGCACAAGCTTGAGATAGACACTCTACAGCAGACGGATAACTGTAGTCACGCAACCCACTCGACGATCTAGAAAGTCTCTATCAGCCAATTGACAGGAAACGCGAGACCAAAGACCACACGAGCATTCTAAGAACCAACCTGAAGGACTACACACACAGTACGAGTGAGAACGTTAGGAACTTCGGAATGGCGATCACGCCAGTGATGATCTTGCCATAGAAGTACATTATGTTCTAAGTACTGAAAAGCTCTACCATTCCGAGAGCTTAGGACCATCTAAAAATCCTCAGAGGTTTGGTCCAACCCTCTTCAGATCGCTACTACTTTCGGATATACCACAAGATTCACACCCACTCGATCCACTTCTTAGACTTGATACGTGACTTCCTGACAACACTTTCCGTGCCTCACTCATATCGATAGAATCCATTGAGAACCCTAACCTCGTAGATACACCAGTCGGAACCCACTAGTTACACTAGACGGAATCTGTATCCCGTACGTGAAGGTCTGTTGGAATGACAAAGACAGACCAGAGTTCACTTGGGAATGCGAGGACAAACCGTATAGGAAGTACTCTCTTACCTCTACTTGGCCATTCATACCTACTTCCTTGCCTAGACCTGAATTTCGGGACGAAATTCCCTCTAACAGGGGGATGATGTGACAACCCAGGTTGTTCCGTTACACTCCTACTTCACTTGCGACCGCTCCTACTTCACTTGTTAGACACTCCTACTTCACAAGAATCACTTCTACTTGATACACACTCAGTCGTAGTTAGATGTATGTCGGTGCTTATATAGGTACATATAAGTAATGATTGAAAGACTTAGGAAGGCTCGTCCGCCCTATTTCCTTTTCTTCGTTGAGATGTGGTCTGGTGGGATCGGATGGCCGTCCGAAGGTCGTTTGATTCATTAGTTATATAATATGTATATGAGTATGGACATACATGAATTCTCTAGTCAGTTCAGTTGAGAGTCTCTACCTCTAGTCTACACTTACATTTGAAACACACTACCCACTATTTGGAAGTCTCTACCTCTAGTTCAACACTTACACACTACCCACTATTTGGAAGTCTCTACCCACTATTTTGGATGCATCTTCAGGACACGGCCTTCTCCGTCGTCTAGTTGGTAACCAGAATCTCCTGTAGGGAGAGCAGACATTGTGTGTATAGATCTATACGGGATTGACAACCCCGCACCCAGACTGCTAGCTACAGTCCCGGCCTACCAAGCCAACGGGTGACAAATGCCATATTTAGACGCTTGTAGGGCGTCTGGTACTCCAGTCAGCATGGTTACGAGTATCCCGGGTTACCTTATAATTCATTGGCTTTAAGGTAACGGTATTTCACCGGCAATTTACACTGTATGCTGGTAATTCATTTTCAGAGTCACACTGTTTTGACCTTACAAGACGTACCTTTCATTTGATACTGTCTGGGGTCTGTTTTCTCTGTTTTGACCTTACAAGACGTATCTTTCATTTGATACTGTCTGGGGTCTGTTTTCTCTGTTTTGACCTTACAAGACGTATCTTTCATTTGATACTGTCTGGGGTCTGTTTTTCACTGTTTTAGACCTTACCAGCTGTACCTTTCATTTGGTACCTTCTGGGGTCTGAGTCTCTATTTGTTAGACTGAACCAGGCGTGTCGTTTGTTCGATACTCTCCTGGAGTCTATGATTCCTTGCCTTAGTCAGCAGTCCTCACTGCTGAGGCATATGTTATTCCTTGATGTCGTTTGCTTTCCTCAATAATCAAATTCAGTATTTTGATAATGATAGCAATTTAGGGAAAATGACTTTTTACCACATAACACTGACCAGGCTTGGTAGAAGGCTGCTTTATTAAAGAAAATATAGGATTTTCTGGAAAGAACTCTAATGCACAGTAAACACTTAAACTGCTACTTTATAAAGTTATTTGGATAAATGTCACTAAATACTTATGAACTCACCAGCATTTGTAAAAATGCTGATACTCGCTTTTCAAATAACTTGTATTCTCAGGTCAGCAATTAGACAGGTAGAACCTCAGAGCTGTTGATGAAGATAGCTTAGTACCTTGTTGTACTTATTATATTTACTTGTATTACTTTGATGTATTGTAATGTAACCATGTAAAATTATTACTATTAATGCAATGTTTTGTTGTACTTTGATTACTATAATGCATGTGTTGTGATACTTGACATGACGTCATCCACCCCAGAACGTTTCCGCCGTTCCGGTTTTGGGGTGTGACAGATTGGTATCAGAGCATTGTTTATAGTGAGCTAAGTATATCAATTCATAAAAGATATACAACCTATAAACACAAAGGGATAAAACACTCTGACCAAGAATTATACTTTAAAATATAACCATATTTTACCAAAGTATAAGAACATCCTGAATCTAAACACTCGAACAAAAGTATCACAAGAAGAACAATAATGAAAGTCTTCGGATGTTGAGCACTACAGTCAAACCTGGGCAGTTATGTAATCGTAAGCTGGGATAAATGTAACCTGATCAACTACATTTATCCGAGATGCGATGAACATATGCTTGGGAGTGATAGTGGTGTACAACAGCTCTGAAACTTACCAACTAGGATTGCTAGAGCCAAACATAAAGTTAAAATACTATAGGAGTATTTTAGAACGCTAAAAGATCCACACTAATCCCAGAATGAAACTCAGAAGATAAGAAACAAACAAAAATTAAAATACCATAGGGGTATTTTAGAATGCATAGATAACCTTGTGTGAAGAACAAAAAGATCCTTATTGATATACCTACGACTACAGAGAGTATACTCCCAAGGTTATATATAATAAGGATCACATAGGCTAAGAATGTGTGGTTTCGCTCTATTTCCTTTTCCTCGTTGGGATGTGGTTCTAGAGTAGTATCACATATTCGAAGGCCTATCGGATCTAAGCTATATATGATTTGTATACCCTGTGTAATCGTTGCAGGACTCGATATGGATCACACAGTGAAATGTTAATAATCTCTTAGGATTCTTTAGACATTTCCATTCTCGCACGAACCCTGTAGAAAACCCTACCCACTTCAGTGCTTGACAGAAGAGTTGATTCAGATCCAGAAGAGGTTCATTGAGAAGATTTCCTGTTCGGAAATAAATGAACTGGGTCGAGACTATTGAATGCACCAAGTGCCCATATTCTTTTAGGGACATTGGTGAGAAATTTACCTAAACTTCCGAGATTCCTAGTTGCCCTTTATGAGGTGATGACACCCATTGGCGGATTCGGAAGTGAGGTAAAGTAGAAATTCAATATGTCCATACGAGAAAAGAACCCTAGGTAACTACCCGAAGGAAACCAACGCCGATTCCAGCCAGAGATACGAGGCATACAGAGGGAGCCAGTACATGGAACCCGAGAATTGTCTTTTCCTCGTGTTCGTCACACTAATAAACCCGTAAAATAATACAATTTAGTGAGTTAGTGGTTACACTACTCACGCTATGTGTTAGGTAAAATCGTCGTTTCCCGTTGCCAGATACACGATTAGGGCGGATCCCCGCATCTCTATTGAGAGAATTTAGTTATTTGCCCTTGTGAGCCTCTCTTTCTGCAGTTTCGTTCCGAACTGTTCTCAAGTCTCTCCAGGCCGGAGAGTGAAACCTTTCCCAGTATAAAGGTAACTTAGTAGGAACGACTCGCATCTTATGGCCTTTTTCCGATATTCACACACTCCTACCTTGATCACCAGGACTACATCATGGGGATGTAGGTCGACACTCAGACAACCAGTACCCGAGGCACGGGAAAGTTTATGCCTAATACAGTCAGGACAGATATGTCCAGGCTAGCCATCGTCTCTCACCATCTTGAATTCCTTTCCGTGTAGGAAAAACCATGCCACCGAAGAAGCGTAACCAGTCCTCAAGCAAGAAACCTACACTCTTATTTGATGAAGCTACATTCCAAGCTGCAGGCATCATGTAATAAGGCAATTCTATCATGCAATTCCTGAATATCCCTAGCCTAGTACTAGCATGTTGTTCTAATATATCACATAATCAAATAACTTGTATGGTATTTTGGGGTCTACTTACTGGCTCCAACTGATCGTACCTTCTACATCCTCCTTTACTTATTTTGAAAACCATTTGAAAATCTTTCCTTAATTTGAGACTGGATTCACACGAATGTCCCTCCAATTCACTCAAACCAAGGCTCTGGTACCAACTTCTAACGCCCATAAAATTTACGCCGATTTAAAACATTTTAATCCATTCAAAAACCATTAAGTTATTACAACTTGTTTTCAAAATAGTTTAAACATCAGAGTATCCCCAGAACCAAATCACAAAATCATGAAATATGAGGAGCGGTACGATCACGTCTTTGTCTTGCCACGATCTCCTGATGTACCTGAAACAATAAACTGAAACTGTAAGCCCGCAAGCTTAGTGAGTTCCCCCAAAATACCCACACACACATAACTATACACATACAACAATGAACAACATACTATGGGCCCAATCAACCATCTGGTTGGAATACCCCTGGCCCTCAACCTTCGGGTTGGAATGCCAACATACTATGAGTCCAATCATCCTACCAGGATGGAATACTCTCGGCGCACAACCATCGGGTTGGAATGCCCGAACACCTACACATACAACAACAACTACCATGGGTCCAATCATCCCTCAGGATAGAATACCCCAGGCCCTCAACCATCGGGTTGGAATGTCATCCTACTGTGAGTCCAATCATCCTACCGGGATGGAATACACCTGGCTCACAACCATCAGGTTGGAATGCCCTACCTACTATGAGTCCAATCATCCTACCGGGATGGAATACTCCTGGCCCACAACCATCACGTTGGAATGCCCACACACTAACAAACATGTGCACCTATCAGATAATCACATAATAGTTTATAGAAACAACATACTAGGGCCCTATCATCCTACCGGGATGGAATACCCTCTACTACTGCTCAAACATGTGCACTTATAACAGGTAATCTCCTACCAACATTTAGACAGTCAGACCATCTATAGGTCACTAAGCATAGCCACATCCAATCTACCAGTATTCCGATCTAAATAATCAATACTAACACATAATCATCCTTTCTACCAAAATATCAACTAACGTATCACAGTAGTAACTATCTCAAATAACAATCAAAGGTCCAACCTTGGTGCCTTAGACCCTTGGGTATAGTGAGTATAACTCACCTTGCAACTGCCGAACCGAACCACGAAAGCATAATCCCTAAGCACTGCCCCAGACTCCAACACTTATAGCTATCAATGATCCATTGACACAAATATCCAAATTACCATAATATCCTTGAAGGTCAAATGGGTCAAAGTCAAAGTCCTGGCCAAATTCAACCTTCATGATTGACCCTACTCGCCGAGTCAAGCCATTGACTCGCCAAGCTCTTAACTTCAGAAAACTCTCCTATCACGACTCGACTCGCCGAGTCACCCCATGACTCGTCGAGTCCATCAATCTCCGAGTCCTATCCTGTCCAACTCACCGAGTCACCACTCAACTCACTGATCTGAGTCTTAACCAGAAGAGGTTGGGGGTTTTACGCTATGACTCGCCAAGTCCAAGAACAGACTCGCCGAGTCCATGGCAACCTTCATCAGACTCACCGAGTTGTTCATATAACTCACCGAGTCCATGCCCATCATCATATGACTCGCCGAGTCAAACCATGAGACTCGCCGAGTCTCTTCAGTCCTTCATCCATACAGTCACTTTTTGAGCCATGTAGAGGCTCCATACTGTAGATCCATCCTCCTAGGGCATGGCTCTCACGTTAAGCTGCCAACTTTACGTGAGTATAAGGTGCTATTGGCCCAAAACAAGCTAGGGATAGGGTTTAAGGAAAGAATTCTTCACAACCAAACCAAGGGGTGATGCTTGATGATTTCCTGGACCAAGGTAAGTCTAGATCTGAAGTTGCAACTTCAGATCTAAAGCCATGACCCAAAATGGATCTTAAACATACTAAAATGGCCCCAAATCCATCCAAAAGTTGATCTAGAAAGGAAAGGATCAAGGTAACAACTTGTTACCTCCAAAATGTGCCCAAACTGAAGTAGATTTAGGATCTATACGATTCCCTTGATGTTATACATTTGATCTACAAGCCTCCTTTGCTAGAATCTCCTTCGAAAGCTTCCAAGCTCACTCCAAAGGCTCACACACGATTTTAGGGTTTTCTGACTCTCAATGGGTAACAAAGAGGCTGAGGTGAGGACTTAAGGTCCTTGAAATTAGGTGCAAACCCTAAGATTAGGGTTTTCTCTTCCAAGAACCAACTGGTTGAGTCCAGCCGCCGACTCGGTGAGTTGGTCACTTAAATTGCGACCAGAACCCGCTCCGACTCGATGGGTAATCGCACCTACTCGTCGAGTAGCCTCTTCCGTTTACACTATAAGCCCTTAAATTATATTTCTGAAGTTTGGGATGTTACATAATTTCTATTGACGTTGCCACTATAACACCATTCCCCTCAGAAATCCAGAGGCATCTTCAACAAGATAGTGCTCCCACATTCTCTTCTTTCACGGATCACAATGAATGGAACCTTCAAGTTTTGCCTTTGTGACTTTCATAAATCAAAGGTTACAAAGATTGGATCCTCTTAACTTGTTGTTTACAAAGATTGGTTCATGTTCTTCTCGTGTTCTTGGTGAACATGAAGCTTGGAATCAACCTGCAAAACCTTAACGATTAAAGGCATTCTCTCTCTTTGATTTCTATGAATTGTCTTTGTGTTTGATATATTTGATCATTTTTGCTTATTCCTTTATAGAAAGTGTTGAGTGGAGATATCTCGGAAAATGGAAGGAAATTGATGACCCTTCAATTCAGAAGATTTGATGGATCGAGTCTTTATCTTGTTTCTGAAAAAGCTGCACAAATATCGACTTTATAATATTTCCTTGATTGACTAACTTTTTTTTTTTTTTCATATATTAGTTATTATTTTGTCGTTGTACCTTTTTAAAGGAAATGATGGTGGCATTTTATAGGCCAAGTATATTACTTTTGAAAAATAATCGTCCCTAGAAGCATGCTGATGTATGTGCCTAAATCCCTCTAAGTATCTCATCAGCGAGACCATCTACTGAGATGACATTGAGTCACCCCCTCACGCTGATTCTTTAGCATTGTCTAAACTTTCTAAGTGAGATTGCCTAGTCCAAATAAAAAATTTATAGAAAGGCTTGGGTGTTTATTCTTAGTTAATTATCTTGCCCGAATCTGTGCCTGGAAGCATGCTTGCCGTATACATCAAGTCTCATGTTCCGCTGAAACATTAAGCATAACCCAATGGCTTACCCTGATTGCATAGTCATTAGAGTAAGAGTTACTTGTCTAGTCATCAGAGTAAGAGTTACTTGTCTAGTCCATAAATGACAAAGGGTTATTCATGTCCTTGACCTCCTAGACTGAGGTATGACATGGTATCATTACGAATTGATGGTGAATCTATGATTCTAGACTACAACTATCTCTATGATGCAATGGTTAAACCACTTCTCGTTGATGAGTTATCATTGTTAATGATTCACGCTGATTCCACCTCAACATAAGTGAAATCATCCCTTCTCTCATTTTCTTCTTTAAAGCTTTACGATTCAGCGTAATGTACTATATGTTGATGAGATCTTGAAAAATCTATGTTGATGGTTAAGCTAAAAAACCATAACTTATCACACACATCAATCCACTCTCTCTACATATTATTTTTTAGAACTTTATGATTCAACGTATGAAGCCAGATACTGATGAGAATTCGAAAAATCTTTATCGATGGGTACATTTCATACCAGAATGTAATACACATATCATACCAGTCTTTCCATTTTCTTCTAATCAAAGTGGTTAATGAGTCAGCATATGAAACCACACGCTAATGAAATCTCGCAATACTATGTCAGTGAATGGTAGTTTAAGCCTACACTATTAGGAGACATCACAAACTAGATTACAAGATGCAACTTTGATACACTAATTGCTTTCGATGATGACCATTGCTGCTGATGCCATGTCTCAATGATGTAACTTCCTTATCTCAATGGTAACTTTTGGATAACAATTAAAAGATCTATCAATATCTTGGGATATGATATTTTTACGATGCCGATCTATTCTATCATTGGTTACGTAAAAGGGAAGAAAATTTTACGGATAAATTGGGAAATTTATATCATAGGTCATTCTCACAAGTCATTCAAGTAATTGGTTTTCTATCAAAAATGGATCTCTCAATCATCATCTTCCCCAAGCTCTCACAATGCCAAAGACTCTATACGAGTTTTCCCTTGACGCTAATATTGTCAAAGGTTCCCATGCCCCTAATTTGTCACACCCCCAAACCAGAACGGCAGAAACGTCTGGGTGCGGATGAAGTGACTTCATGTACAGTATCATAACAATTGAATAGTAATGAAACATAACAACCCAAACATTCATACATCGATAATACAAGTTTACATCGTTTACAACTTTGTTTTGCTCAAAAGATAAATACGAATAACAAGTGTAGAAAACAAAACGCAAAGACGTCGGGCCTCAAAATGTTGTGAATACATGTCTACTGATTCCCTGAGAATACAAGTGATTTTGAAAAGTGTCAACAGTTAAGTTGGTGAGTTCATAAGCATTTTTGTGCTAGAAGGATTTGTAACATTTTCGAGAAAATGATTTTTTATACTTCTAGAAAATCCGATATGTTCTTTAATATGATCTATAAATGTATGTATTTCCTTTGTATCTTTTTCCTTGTAAAATGATGATGTATGTTTCCAGAAAATCGAATATTTGCTTAAGAATGAACTGTAGATGTATGTATTTCCTTTGTATATTTTCCTTGTAAAGTGATAGAATATGTTTCCAGAAAATCAAATATTTTCTTAAGTATGAACTGTAGATGTATGTATTTACTTTGTATTATTTTCCTTGTAAAGTGATAATGTATGTTTCCAATAAAAATCCAATATTTTCATAAGTATGAAATGTAGTCTTAAACCCTAAGACCAAAGATGTAAGTAGTGTTGTGTTGAAAATTGTATGTAGCTTTATCTTTTATTAAAACTATTGAAGTGTAAGTTACCTAATAAACCGAGTAGTGGTGCTAATCCCTATGTGAGTTATTATAACCATACTTGATACGACTAGTGGCATGTACGACGTTCTTCAGGCGTCGAAGCTGGTAGATATTTGTCACCCAAGACTTATGGTCTAACTGTAGCGAACAACTTAGGTGCGAGGTTGTCAATCCCGTATAGATCTATACACAACGGTCTCGCTCTCTCCAGGAGACTCTAGGTATAATGCAAGAGTTAAGGTGTACTTAAGGTAAAGTATGTGAAGAGAGTGTGTCTCACAAGAGCATTGACTGATTTACGTGAACTATGACTCCTTTTTCTTGTAAAACGAAAAAAATTATATCTTTAAATAATTATATCTACCTTCTGAAATGAAAGTGTGGTTTGTGACTTTCAAACTATACCAGTTATAGTTTATCTTGTTTGTTTGAAACTATTTATAGAATCTTTTATATAAATATGAATGTGTATTCTTGTCTAGTATTAAAATATGAAATGAAAACATAATTACTTTGGGTTGTAACCCACCAAATTAGTAAATGACTGTAACGTAACCATTTTTGCTAGGAAATCTATCTTTGATAAAAAATTCAAAAACCATGGAGTTTTACAAATCATCAATTTTTCTTATGATTTTATAACACAGATTATGCTTGGTTTGTTAGCTTTGCAATTCAAACTAATATATATATATATATATATATATATATATATATATATATATATATATATATATATATATATATATATATATGTATGTATATATCACAATAATTATACAAAAACTAGTATTAACCATATTATATGCAAATAATATTTTAACTTTTACATAAGATGAAAAAATGTAAAAAAAAGTGTGATAATCAAAGATTTACTTGTATTCCCCACCCTAAAAACATGAAAAATCTTAAAAATATGGGGGTATGAACTCACATTGATTGGATTTGTGGGTTGTTTGAGAAGATGGTGTGAAGATCTTAAGCCTAAACTCTTGAATGGAGTTGATGAACTTCCTTGGAAATATTAGTATCCTAAAGGTTTAACACATAATAATATATGTGTAAATATAATGAAACCTACGTAAAAGTGTATAATACACTAGACTTGAGGGAATACTTACCAATTCTAAGAATATAATTGAAGATCTTGAGCTTGGAAGTTGAAATTGGTTATTAGAGAGAAAATGTGATTAACAATAGGTGAGAATGGAAATGGTAGAGTTTGGGGAGGATGAATTCGTCCTTAAGATAATGAAGGAAATTGATTTGATGTTTACTTGGGTCGCTGGTGGATAATACATGGATATATGTTGTGTATTGTTTTGCATGGGAAAATGATGAATTTGTCACTTCACTAAGTCGACTACTCTTATATGTTTCCTTCCCCTAGACCGAAATCATGTTTTTATGAGGCCATATGTGTGATTTCGGCTAAAACAATGATCCATTAAAAGTGTTTTCGGCAAAAGTGTGGTCCATTGAGGTGATTTCGGTCCTAGGTGTTTGCTTTGGGGTTGATTTCGATCTTGGGGTCCACTATGGAAGGGTTTTCGGTTTGAGTTTCACCCAGTAAGGGGTGATTTTGGTTCTAGCCTTCCACATATGTTGATTTCGGCCTTAGTGGTTCTAGGTTGTTGATTTCGGTTTAGGGTGTTCTAGGGTGGGTGGGGTACTAGGCTAGATATTATAAAACAATGTTCTAAATTTATGTTTTCTATTCGTTGTTTGACTAGTCTTGATTTGTTAAAACTTGTTTACTTCAAGAGGTTCTCATAAATATGATTTTTAAGGTGTGTGTGTGTGTGTATATATATATATATATATATATATATATATATATATATATATATATATATATATATGAACTTATATACATACACATGCCACTAATATCCTTAGGGCTTTCAAGGTTTTATTGTAACAAGGTTACATTGTGAACGTACTTGCACAAGGCTACAATCTAGACCTTGCTTGATCCAAATCTTTCGAGTTGTCACATCATCCCCCTGTTAGAGGGAATGTCGTCCCGAAATTAGCATCTCGAACGGGTTCTTGGTAATCATAGGGAAAAGTTGGGGGTATTTCCGTTTCATCTAATGTTAGTATTTCCAAGTGAACTTAGGTCCTCACTTGGCATTCTAGCGGACCTTTACTATTGGTATTTGAGTTTGCTCTTTTAATTTCCCCACACATGATCCCCACATGTTCCTCTTTGGGGTGTAGGCTCTCGTTTACTTGGATTTCGGTGAGTAGGACTACAAGAGTTTCGGCGGTTAGACACTTCTTAGGGTTGGACACGTGGAATGTGGGATGTATGATGATGAGTTCTCATGGTAACCAAAGTCTATGGGCTACTGGACCGATCCTGGCGAGGATCTCGAATGGTTTAATGTAGTTTGTGTTACTTGACGCCCTAGGGGTAGTGTCTCTAAACCTTAAGACGAACACTATTGTACCTAAGGTTAAGGTATTGTGCAGTACATTTGGCCTTATGAATCTTAGGTTGTCTTGGGAGTTTCTTCATATGGAATTCTGAGCTAGTCGTATGTCGACATTTGCTTGTTCCTTGAAGTTGGTTGAATAGGTCATCGATTCAGAATAGGGGATATTGATCCTTGATGATAGGTTTGTTTAGCTCTTGGTAGTGAATGGTCCTATGGACAAATCACCTTTCCTCTTTATGAGTCACACGGGTGCTCTCTAAGGTTAGAGGCTTGGTCTGATAATTTCCTTACTTATTAGGTCGTTCCATTGACCGGACAATTTCTGTTTTTGTGCCAGTGCTAAGTGTTATTGGGGACTTGGCTACGAAAATGGCTCCAAGAGTCGAGTCGATTCCGAACTCCACTTGGCACATGGGTGGTATTTCTGAAAGGACTTCTGTGAATACCGCGGGAAGGTTATAAACCTATGGGATACCCTTGATGTTCTTTTCTTCTTGTTTCCTATTTCCATTGTGGGCTAGGAAATAGCGTGGTACCCCTTTCATATATACTCTTGAGCCCGAATATATGGGGCAACTCGGAGGTTTGTTTCGGGTTTGTCGTTTATAGATTGAAAGGGTTTTGTTAGTCAGTCGGTTAAGGCGAAGGGTCTTTTCGTAGCACATGAAATTGGTATGGTGAGGACCAAGCCAATCCATGTCAAACGACGATGTTGAAACTTCTTATTGTAACATATGTTAAGTTGATTTGGAAGGGGGGGGGGGGGGAGGTGGTTGTTTAGAACGATAGAGTATTCTATGTATATACTTTTATCCTTGTTATTACTACTATTTTGTACTGGAATTAGTGAGTACTAGCAGTACGAGTGCTTCGATAAATAGTGATGAAATTTTGTAGTATAATCCTTACTAGGTCCCTCTATAATCGTTTGGTGTAAACTAGTCGTATATAATTAAGATTGAAAAGACAGTCAAATGTGCGACTTTGCCCTAAGCCCACAACCAAACAAGGAACAAGAAGTAAGGTGGAATCACACATTCTAAATCTGTAGAATCTTGATTATATATAACCCAAACGTTTACCCAGCCTCCATAGATCACCTGTAAGAGTCCTTAGTTTTTATATGAATGATGTGATTTATTTGGGTGGGGGGGGGGGGGGATTTATGACTATGATTTTTCGCGTTTCGAGATCTATGGTTGATAACTTTAATTGACACTAGTTTTAGTAAAAAATATTAGTGCCTAAACATTGTTGTTAGGAAGACGTACCAATATTCACAGGTGATTCCGGGAGAGTCTCTCCTATAGTGATCATAAGTACCCTTCCATCACCACCAACATTCCTTGCTCTTGGACAATCTCTCTTGAAGTGTCCAATTTCACCACACTCGTAACAAGCCGAGCTTACTCCAACACCGGGGATTTGTGTGATAGATTGTGTCGGTGCCATACAGAAACGAGCGATGTGCCCCCTCTTATTGCAGTTTTTCAGTACATTTCTCGACAAACTCCGATGTGATGGAAATTTTACTTGTTACATTTTGGAAGGTTTCCAGCATATTGATTGGGGGGGGGGGGGTTGTTGGAGTAGCAGGAACAATAGTAGGGACGGTAGCAACGTGGACTGCCATGGTTTGTTGCCTTTTGGCAGGTCCTTGAGTCGGACGCGCCTTTCTCTTGGTCCAAAACTTTCGTTTCTTGGGTAGTACTTCTCCTTTGTTGCAGGGGTTCTTAGGTTTGTGATTTGGTGTGTCCTTGCAGGAACACACCTGCTGGTGTCCTTGTTTGCCACCAGTGTTGGTACTGCTGGCACCGCTACCGTTTCTGTTTGCGTGGATAGTGTTAAGTTGTGCCATGATGGCTGTCACAACGGTTGTTATGGTGGCTTGAAATGTAGTGAGGTCCATTTGTAGAACTGGTGTTTCTCCGGTAGGCTGGTTACTTCCTGGTTGCGACATGATTCTGTTGTATGGTATGAAATGGGTTCGTAAGTAAGTATGGTCATTGCTACTTGTATCTCATTTATACTTACATATATATATATATATATATATATATATATATATATATATATATATATATATTATGGTGGTAAGTAGTAGTAAGTATTGTACGAATGTTAAGTTTATCAAAATGGAACATAGTTATCAATACATTTAATCGATTCGGGTTACATGGGTTCTTGGAGGGCGTACCTCTCTTGATTTACTACTAGTAGTTGTGATGAAAGATGCAATAAGTCTACGACATAGTGTGAGTAGTTTAGTCACTAACTCACTTGGCTAAACTATTCTATCATATGCCAAAATGGCGCACAAGGTGGCTAGCCCTTTCACTCATTTCACGAGTGGCCTCTTCCACTCTCTGTTCTGTTAAGACTCCCCTAGTCTCAGCTCCAAGAAATTCTTGTCTCATGGTGACCACTTCCTCCTCTAAGGAGTGTGGTCGGTCTGTAATGTTCTCTTTCTCTACTTGCTGGTTCAGTATAGCTCCTAAATGGCGTTCTTGTTCTTCGCGGAGGCGTCGAATTCACGATGTCGCATTCTGGGCTTCACCTCTAATCTCCATTACCTCATGATGGAGAGCCTGAACCTAGTTGTCTAGAAGATCCACTGGTGGTACCATTAGAGGTAATGCTTGATTGGTGAGGGTGTTGGGGCCCGGGTTGTGGTGATGTGGGTGCATGCCTAATGCGGATCGTCAGTCGTCTCCGCTAGCCCAAGCATGTAGATGGGTTGCCCCATGTGGAGGTGCATCCTGGACAAGGTAGATGTCAGCAACGAAGCTTGCCCTTGTATGGGCAGTACTTTCTTACTAGGTATGTTTATCTAGAGAGGACCTCTATTGGGTGTTTACGTACCTGGAAGCAAGGAGGTACGAGAAATACGTAGAAGGTTTAAGTGTGGGGTTCTATGGAATCCTAAAATACTCTTATAGTATTTTAAGCTTTATGTTTGGTTCGGGATTTTCCTTTTGTATATAGATTTTGGTAAGTTTTAGACTTGTTGCAACACCTCGATCATTCCCAAACACATGTTGGTCGTAACTCAAATAAATATAGTTGATCAGACTATATTTATTCCAGCAATGATTACATAAACTGTCTAGGCTTAACTGTAGTGTACAACATATCTAAATACTTATGTTTTGTCCTTATCATGACACTGTTCTAGTATGTATGTATGTATGTATGTATGTATGTATGTATGTATGTATGTATGTATGTACGTATGTATGTATGTATGTATGTATGTATGTATGTACGTATGTATGTATGTATGTTTGTATGTATGTATGTATAAATTCTTATTATATTTAAAAGTATAACTGTTAGTCAGAGTGCTTTAGTCCCATTGTATTTATAGTTGTATATCTTGTATGGTTTGATATAGTAGTTCATTATAAACGATGCTCTTATACCAATCCGTCACACCCCAAACCAGAACGGCGGAAACGCCTGGGGGCGGATGGAGTGACTTCATCTACAGTATCATAACAATTGAATAGTAATGAAACATAGCAACCCAAGCATTCATACATTGATAATACAAGTTTACATCGTTTACAACTTTGTTTTGCTCAAAAGTTAAATACGAATAACAAAAGTAGAAAACATAATGCAAGTGATTTTGAAAAGCGTCAACAATTAAGTTGGTGAGTTCATAAGCATTTTTTTTTTGCGAGAAGGATTTGTAACATTTTCGAGAAAATGATTTTTGTATACTTCTAGAAAATCTGATATTTTCTTTAATACAAACTATAAATGTATGTATTTCCTTTGTATCTTTTTCCTTGTAAAATGATGATGTGTGTTTCCAGAAAATCGAATATTTGCTTAAGAATGAATTGTAGATGTATGTATTTCCTTTGTATATTTTCCTTGTAAAGTGATAGAATATGTTTCCAGAAAATCGAATATTTTCTTAAGTATGAACTGTAGATGTATGTATTTACTTTGTATTATTTTCCTTGTAAAGTGATAATGTATGTTTCCAATAAAAATCCAATATTTTCATAAGTATGAAATGTAGTCTTAAACCCTAAGACCGAAGATGTAAGTAGTGTTATGTTGAAAATTGTATGTAGCTTTATCTTTTATTAAAACTATTGAAGTGTAAGTTACCTAATAAACCGAGTAGTGGTGCTAATCCCTATGTGAGTTATTATAACCATACTTGATACGACTAGTGGCATGTACGACGTTCTTCAGGCGTCGAAGCTGGTAGATATTTGTCACCAAAGACTTCTGGTCTAACTGTAGCGAACAAATTAGGTGCGAGGTTGTCAATCCCGTATAGATCTATACACAACGGTCTCGCTCTCTCCAGGAGACTCTAGTTATAATGCAAGAGTTAAGGTGTACTTTAGGTAAAGTATGTGAAGAGAGTGTGTCTCACAAGAGCATTGACTGATTTACGTGAACTATGACTCATTTTTCTTGTAAAATGAAAAAAATTATATCTTTAAATAATTATATCTACCTTCTGAAATGAAAGTGTGGTTTGTGACTTTCAAACTATACCAGTTATAGTTTATCTTGTTTGTTTGAAACTATTTATAGAATCTTTTATATATATATGAATGTGTATTCTTGTCTAGTATTAAAATATGAAATTAAAACATAATTACTTTGGGTTGTAACCCACCAAATTAGTAAATGACTGTAACGTAACCATTTTTGCTAGGAAATCTATCTTTGATAAAAAAATTTCAAAAACCATGGAGTTTTACAAATCATCAATTTTTCTTATGATTTTATAACACAAATTATGTTTGGTTTGTTAGCTTTGCAATTCAAACTTATATATATATATATATATATATATATATATATATATATATATATATATATATATATATATCACAATAATTATACAAAAACTCGTATTAACCATATTTTATCTTTTACATAAGATAAAAACATGTAAAAAAGAAGTGTGATAAACAAAGATTTACTTGTTCCCCCCCCCCCCCCCCCCCTAAAAACATGAAAAAGCTTAAAAATATGAGGGTATGAACTCACATTCATTGGATTTGTGGGTTGTTTGAGAAGATGGTGCGAAGATCTCTAGCCTAAACTCTTGAATGGAGTTGATGAACTTCCTTGGAAATATTAGTATCCTAAAGGTTTAACACATAATAATATATGTGTAAATATAATGAAACCTATGTAAAAGTGTATAATACACTAGACTTGAGGGAATACTTACCAATTCTAAGAATATACTTGAAGATCTTGAACTTGGAAGTTGAAATTGGTTATTAGAGAGAAAATGTGATTGACAGTGATGAGAATGGATATGGTGGAGTTTGGGGAGGATGAATTTGTCTTTAAGATAAGGAAGGAAATTGATTTAATGTTTACTTGGGTGATTGGTGGATAATACATGGATATATGTTGTGTATTGTTTTGCATGGGAAAATGATGAATTTGTCACTTCACTAAGTCAACTATTCTTATATGTTTCCTTCCCCTAGACCGAAATCATTTTTGTATGAGGTCATAGGTGTGATTTTGGCCAAAACAATGACCCATTAAGAGTGTTTTCGGCCAAAGTTTGGTCCATTGAGGTGATTTTGTTCCTAGGTGTTTGTTTTGGGGTTGATTTCGGTCTTGGGGTCCACTATGGAAGGGTTTTCGGTTTAAGTTTCACCCACAAAGGGGTGATTTCGGTTCTAGCCTTCCACATATGTTGATTTCGGCCTTAGTGGCTCTAGGTTGCTGATTTTGGTTTTTGGGTGTTATAGGGTGGGTGGGGTATTAGGCTAGATATTATAAAACAATGTTCTAAACTTATGATTTCTATTCCCCTGTTTGACTAGGCTTGATATGTTAAAACTTTTTTACTTTCAATAGGTTCTCAAAAATATGATTTTTAAGGTGTGTGTATATATATATATATATATATATATATATATATATATATATATATATATATATATATATAGGGATGAGCAACGGGCCAAACCCGGACCAGACCGGCCCAAAGACCGAAAATTGTGAATTTTCTTACCCGAAAACCGGACCGTTTTTGGATGTACGGGTTCGGGTTCGGGTTCGGTCCGGTCCGGTCTCGGGTACTAAACCGGGTTTCGGGTTTTGGACCGAACTAGGCTTTGAAATTGGTACAATGCGGGACTTTACTTAAATCACGTGCAAATGTGGTGTCTACAAAAAAATACAAACCTTATTAACATTTGGAACAAATAAAAATTACACTATTTAGCACAAAAACTACACTTTTTATAAAAAAAATGCATGTTTTAACAAAAAAGAAACAACATCGTTAATAAAAGAAACTGCATTTTAACAGTTTTTTTGTGTAAAAAACAACAAAAAACATCATTATTTATAAAAAACTGCATGTTTTTATAAAAAAAATTGCATGTTTTTATAAATTTTTTTTGCATGTTTGAACAAAAAATAGCATGCTAGATACATATTTTCTTGTAAAGTGATAGGAACAAACGTTGATCAAGATCTATAAATAATGTTACAATAAAAACATCAAGTTTTATACATAATGTTATATATAACATTAACTAATAATTCAATATCCTTATCTATATATTTGAAGGAGAAATTTTTTTTGGGTCCGGTCCGGGTTAAATCCCGTATTCCGGGTACGGTCCGGTCCAAACCAGAAACCCGATTAGCGGTAAAAACAAAACCCGAAAACTGGCCCATTAATATGTATATTCGGTCCGGTCCGTGTCCGGTCCCGGTTTTTTTTCCGGTCCGGTCCGGTCCAACGGGTCATATGCTCATCCCTATATATATATATATATATATATATATATATATATATATATATATATATGTATGTATGTATATATGAACTTATATACATACACATGCCACTAATGTGCTTAGGTCTTTCAAGGTTTTATTGTAACAAGGTTACATTGTGAATTCACTTGCACAAGGCTACAATCTAGACCTTGCTTGATCCAAATCTTTCAGGTTGTCACATAATTCTCCCATCATCATTCAAGCAAACATTGTGGTGTTCTCTGATGACATTCCAAAATAATTCGTGATATCAGGAATCGAATACTTCGTCGACTATGTCAAAAGCCTCTATACTATTCATGTTTTATTGATTCTAATGCTCAAACCATTACTAGAGAAATTGGAGATTGTCAATATAGGGTTACTATTGATGTGGAATCTTTTAGAACTGCTTTCGTCTTCCTCGATTAGAAAACTATTCTGAAATCCTTGGGAAGAACTGGGCAAGTCCGTTCGTGAAAGATTATGATATTGTTGGGTTTTGAGCATTCTAACACTCCTATGGTTTACATGCAACCCTAGAAACCATGGATCTATGTTTTCCTATGATACTTGCAAGACTAATTTTCCAAGGTTCTTGACCTATCTAGCATACCATGGGGAACTTTTAAACATAAATGCTAGAAGAAGAGCATACCTTTTGTAGTTTGGATTCCTTGAGAACCTTGTGAGCCTAGCACCTCAAGTGTGATGCCTCAAATGTCTCACACAACACTACAACTCTTGGAATAGACTTGAGAGAAGTTCACTTACACCTCAAAATTGGCTAGCCCTCTATCTTGTACAAGTAGTAGTGTTGATTTTGCTTGCATGGGGATCTTTATATAGTTGTGGCACAATTAGGGTTACACCACATAAACCCTAATTTCATGGCTTTCCATATTCCATGATCCATGGGTTTGTAACCTCCATGGATTATCCATGGAGCACCTTATGGGTTTTAACCTAATCCATACAAACCATTGATCATTAGCCCACTATATAAGAATAGATTATTTACACACTTAACCCCATATATTTATTTGGTCTCTTTTTAATCACTTAATTAATTTCAAATTAATTCTTTGATCAATACTAATTAGATAATATTATTAACATATTAGAACTTATAATATATTAATAATCCTTAAGTGTCCTTTCTCTCATTTAGTCTATCCAAGTGTTGCAATGCCATGCAACCCAAATGGACCATGCCAACCAGGTCAAGTAGATCCCAGAAATAGTTATGAACTTACACACCTAATCCAACAATCTCCCACTTGGATAAGTCTAATAACTATATCTGCGAGAATAACTTCAGGAACCAATCAGCAATTGTAGCTCTTTCAAGGTTTCGCGGAACTGAGATGATGATGATACGCCATTTAAGATAAGTGATCATATAATTCTCTGTTCTAGATATCAGCTGGACAAATACATGGAACAATGTCTTACTTATTGTCCAGCAGTTTGTTTCCCGATTTCCGATTTGTTTGACATAGAACTTAATTGAACACATCAACTTAGTTCTGACCGGGCCTGATACATGGGTCAACACAAAATCATCGATGGGCCCAGATATCGCTTCTAATCCAAGAAGGAAAAGATAAACTTTGACTCATATGCCTGTTCTACTACTTGTTGAATCATACACAAAGGCACGTTTTATATCATCGAGTTACCATTGCGTTTACATACAATCAATGTATAACCAACTCATAGGCAACAAGTCATATCTCTAGGTTTGAAGACTTATATGATATTACCGTCTCACGATCACTCGAGATAAATTCCATGAAGTGATACCAGTGAGCGTGAGTTGAATCCAATACTCAGAACTTATGAGCACTCATGAATGTTGCAGCAACTCGTGTTATGCCCCATATCTTGGACATCTACAATCCAACTTCATGACAGTCTTGAATCACATCTACTTCCAACATATGACCGAATGTGGATGGTTTGAATAACTTAGTCATTCGGGAAGAATGACCTAGTTATTCTGGAAGTCAAAAGATGCAAAGTGAAACACAAGAATAATCGAATCAAATATGATCTCAGAACTTATGAATATAAATAGAACATCTTTTATTTATCACCATATTGATTACACTTTATTCATTGCATACTGTTTCAAACTATCAACTTTATACTTGATAATAGTTGTCCCATGCTCCAAGCATGTACACTACGATTTTTTTCCTTAGACACTAGTCATGCCATACACCAAGTATACACACTATGTTTTTCCAAACATTGGTTATGCAATACCAATTATGCACACTAAGTTTGTATATGATCTTTTTTCTGTGAAATAGATCGATTGAACATAATTCCAATGATACTCATTTCACAATCCCAAATCCTTAACGCAAATTCAAGAATTCCAAATTTCTGCCATTTACCTAAATCTGTTAGATTCTAAACTTATATGCATTGGTCCTCTTGTAATGATTATGCACAAAGTCACAAAGACTTGTCAACAGACATTACAGAGTATTCCAATGAAGATCAACTCCATGGAAACGAAGTCTCATATTCAAAGTTCATTGCCTTTGAACATTCTTCTTTCATTAAGTTTCCTAATCTTACACAGATTTAATGAATAACTTCCACCTATAGGAACATTTCCATATTCCCCATTTGACTATTACTCCTAAACAAGAGTTGCCTCTTTTCAGAATATGTCAATATGGTCCTTCCAAAACTAACACTATACTTCCAACTATCCTTGAGCAACCAATCTTTGGTAAACCTTATATTGTCCTCGACAATTGCTTAATCAAATTAGTCATATCTAGTTCTAGTACTTTTTCCCTCTTAATGCTCTGGGCATTTGGAAAAATTTAGAACAAATGAATATTATAGCACATGCAATCGATCCTATATCTGAAGCATATGGGACACGATTCATAAATACATGATACTAGACCAGTCTTTTGTTATAATATTTCTATTTCTATTTGCCAAGTTCTCATAATTCAGATTATGAAAAGGGATGTCACAATCATAATCGAATTTAGAACGCAAATAATGGACCCATATATAGAATTTCCTTATATTGAGCCATTCCAACATAGAATTCATATATATATATATATATATATATATATATATATATATATATATATATATATATATATATCCTTGACTAAAGATTATTAAAACCTGAATCTAAGCTTTTAGAATTCAAATGAAGTATAATTTCCTCTCCTTTAATTATAGCAAAACGAATTTTTCCCAATTGAAACCTTTTGTTTTCTATAATTAACAATGCTAACTTGTAACACTTATTATAATTATCATGCTCTCACTTGCATGATGATTATTAGCATAACACTTATGCTCCCACTAGCTTTGACATGTACTCAGAAATCAACTGGACTTCTAGAAATCAATACTTTATTGACCTTCTTACCAAAGTTCATATTTCTGATACGAGATGCTTTGGTAAAACTTTATCAAAATTATACACCTTTCCTTAGATAGCACACATGTGTCTCTAAACAATTTTAGAACTATGAAAAGGGATGTTGTAATCATAGTCTCAATTGTTTAGACCTTTTTCATTTCTCACAAGTCCATGTTAGTGTGCCAGTTAACCACACATGCTCCACTAACGACTTTGAGAATGCAAATATCACAATTGCTATCTACTTAAAATCTACTTAGTGAAAGCTTTTCCTCACCATCATTTTCATGAATCGGAGTGAAACCTTATGACACTTAGATTTTATGGTGTATGTGTTCCTATCCATGTGAATTTGTCAAAACCATAATCACAAGACAAGGTTAGTGACAAATCCAAACTCTTATGGATTGAACTTGTGCAGTCTTGACTTCTTGCCACCTGGCAGCACAAGGGCCTACCATTGCTTCCAAGTTGTTATGAAACCAATTGAGAACTCTCAAAAGTCATATGCAAAGCAAACTTTAACTAGAATGGGCACAGAAATAGGAATATGTCAACACGATAGATATAAACCTCAAGTCGTGTGCTAGTGATAAACTATAGGTTTTTTCTTCTTGATTAGATCTGGAAGCATTTCCAAGATCTTTAAGACTCCCACTGTTCTCTTGACACATAAGACTCACTTGCCAAATATTCAAGAGATAGTGCGGATTCTTTATCAAGACAAACACTTCACACAATTGGCCTTAGTTTGTCTTTGTTTTATCCAAAACATCACATGTAACATCCCAAAAATACAGGCCAAAAAATTCATTTTTAAATACGTTATTATAAAGCCAACAGTATAATAAAACATCCATAATATCGTGTCATGTTAAAACCGAAGCAGAAATAATCAAAACATGTTATCATAAAACAGTATCAGAGTGTAATCCCAAAGATTTCATGTGCAGAAAACCATAGTGTGATGCGCTGCGATCGAGCCAGCTCCTTTCCTTTGAAAACGAGTACCTGAAAACAAAACTGTAAACCGTAAGCACGAAGCTTAGTGAATTCCCCCATCATACCACATACCATACAAACATAAAACATACATACTGTCAGGCATATCTGGGTGCCCATACCCCTTCGGTCCATTTTGACCAGACATTGCCTAACATATCCGGGTGCTGGCCTCCCCATCGGTCATTTCGACCGGACATTGCCTAGCATATCTAGGTGTTGGCCACCCCTTCGGTCCTTTCGACCAGACATTGCCTAGCATATCTGGATGTTGGACTCCCCTTCGGTCCTTTCGACCGGACATTGCCTAGCATATATGGGTGTTGGCCTCCCCTTCGGTCCTTTCGACTGGGCATCAGGGACTAATTCACCCCTCTACTACTACCACATAATCTATCCCTTCGTCCCTATCGACTGGTAATCTTGGGGACTATCTCCCCTACTGCTACTATCACATAACATCATAACATATCATGCTAGCACATAAACATATCAGGTAGCAGCAAACCTAGATGAATATCACATATACAATCATCTAACATATAACTCCTACTGGTGGGCCGACATTGTGGCTGTAGACCCATCTCTACTGGCTGGTAACTCACCTCACACTGCTGAAGTCCCATAGACACAATCTCACACTGTTGAAGTCCCGCAGACTCAACCCCAACTGTTGGATGACAGATTCCCGAACTGTCAACACCAAAATAACACCCAATTGATAATTGGGTTCCACTACATAACCATGAGTACATACCTTGGATAATTACTACATTACCCCAAACTTGGCTTTATGCAATCCCAAGGCCCAATCCATAGGACCAAAGTCAACTAGAAAATAAAAGCCCAACACATGGCCCAATTTACCAAATTGGGCCCAAACCTTTATAAGGTCTTACCATAAGGCCCAACCATTTAGTCCAGTCCAACAGTCGACATTCTAATGGCCCAATATCACATAATCATGAAGGCCCAATTATGGCCCATCTATGGCCTAATTTTCCAAATTGGGCCCAAACCTTCACATGGGCCTTACCCTAAAGCCCATTAAATTATTATAGTCCATATCATCGTTCTTGGATGGCCCATTAATAAACCAATTACCAAAGCCCAAAAGAAAGGCCCAACAATAAACCCAAGTGAAATTAGGGTTTCACATAAGACGACGATTAGGGTTAAGTGTTTCCCACTTAACCCATTAAGGACTTAATCCATTAAGTCCAATATTGCTTAGATTAATTTTTTCCAATGATTATTATTTAATATTTCAAGTTATTAAATAATTCTTGTGTGTCCCGATTAATTCCCCAAATTAGGGTTTTATTGGCATTAGGGTTTTCCAATCCAAATACTAGCCCATTTATCAATTTGTTGGGCTTTTAGGTCAATTAGGGCTTTATTGGGCCTATTAGGCCCACTAGAATATCATTAACCCCATTAGGGTTTTCAGTAAGCCCATTAAGCTTCATTTGGCCCATTAGGGCTTCTTTGGGCCCATTAGGGTTTCAAGCACCCCAAACGAGTCAACACAATGAGGCAAGGCACACCGCCACCCGACACGGCGGCCGGTGGCGGAAGCCACCACCCTACGGTGGTGGTTAGGGTTTATTTCTCATTATTCCATTTCCAATTACATTTTACAAGGATAAATCTCAAGATGACACACACAGGCGGCACATGGAGGCAGCCACCACCTCACGTATATGTGAGTCAAGTATATGTGAGTCAAGTGATCTTTTGTGGTGGACCTTGACCAGCTGCCCTAACTACCTGAAAAAATCAAACTTTATAACTAAACCTTCTCTCATATCTTTCAGGTAGTTAGGGCAGCTTTGCAACCAATGCCCCTTCCTTTTTGGCAATAGAACCATATGGACCCTTTGGGAATGGTACACAGGACTATCTCAGACGTAGCCTTTCTCTTTACGATTTGGTCAACCAAGTTGACTATGGCTGATCCCTTTCCATTGGGAAGAGAATGATTTTTGGATTTCCAATGTCACCAATTGTCAATGTCCATGGTAGTTTGGGATGTTGATCTACTAATCAAATTTGCTTTACCAGAGCTCCAAATCATTGTTGATTCAGCAGCACCAAACAAATAGATAAGATCATTAAGGGTCATGTCATAGTCTGTTACGTAGTAGTCCTAAAGAAACTCACCATGTGACTTAGAAAGTAATTGAACAACCAACTTTCTCAAGACTTTGACACCCAACTCTCCCGGCTTGTCAATATGTGACTTCATCTCCAAGATGTGATCACATGTAAGATCCCCAAAATCACGGACAGAAAAGACCGGTTTAATTTATGCTTTTAAAATAATTTCAGAGTAATCCTTTGATTAAAAGAGTTGCGGAATTCGTTCCCAAAACAAAATATGATAAAATAAGATTTACCAAAGCATTTCTTAAAGAAATGTATTTTTCATTATATCACAATACTCGGGATGTCATGTTCCGATAAACAGACCAAAAGCATAAACATTTCAATACAGACCTTACAACATTTATTTACAACAACAGGTCTATAATCCAAAAATAACTTGACAAGTCATCCAACTTATGCTCTGGCGCCACTACCTGTAATACAAAAAAACTGAGTGGGTCAGGCTTGGGAGCCTGGTAAGCATATAGGGTTTTCAACCCACAATAAATAATTATATTTAATTCCACCAACCAAAAATAACCCAATTACCCATTCCCGTTATTCTCACTTTACATCCCTAAGACAACTAACATAAGGGACCTAGTCTAAGAATATTTCATCGGGGCGACAACACATGCTTTGGGGGTTCCTCAACAATATAAGTCAAATAAGGCAACCATGAGGGGGATGGAGTACATCGAATGAACACCCGAGTTCATTAACACCTACAGGTGGCGAACCTGCTAGCGTTCCACAGGACTGTCTAGAAAAGTCTGTGGTCGTCATCTAAACTCCGCTAGATGACTAAATCAAAAACATCGAGGCCTCTCATCTTTTTATCACAAGACAACTATCTACCCATGTTCTACCCAACATTGTAGTAGATAAAATATACATTTTTATACATAGTTTAAAACCTGTATAGTATGTTCATTCAAAACACATTCCAGATAAAAGATGAGACGCATACACATAACACGTATTTCATAGAGAATAAATCATATCCATGAGATAGAAGAAAGTGAATATACATTCACACATATAACAACAAAATATACACATAACACGTATTTCGTATAAAATACTTCATAATTATGCGTTAGAAGAAGGTAACTACACACTCACTTGATCAGAAGATGATCAGATAACACTACGGCTTGTAGAAGTAGTATTCTTCGGTAGATCTGGAAGATCTTCACAAAACCGGACTCCTTGTGGGCAGAGCATCAGCTTGGGAATTGCACTTCTCGGGATCTTCGGGGGTTCGGGACTTGCTTCGGGATATTTCTTGCACATAAATCGAGTTAAAACGGGAAATAGAGGAGAGAAAATAGCAACCCTAAACGGCTGGCCCTTCAAATCTATTTATAGGGCAAATTTGGCCCTTGCCACGTCGTGGCACCATTTTTCCACGTAGTAGGCTTGGTTGTCACTGCATACGTCATCGCAAGTTGCATCTAGGGGACTCCCGGAGGTGTCAAAAGACTTGCCACGTCGTGGCACTGCTTGCCACGTCGTGGTCTCTGATACAGTTTTGGGGTTCGCGCCCCGAACTTCAGAAATTCATAACTTTCGCATACGAACTCCGTTTTCGACGTTATTTATATCGACGCGAAGGCGAGATTATGATCTACAATTCTCGTTTAGACTCCATTAGCTAATTTTGAATTAATTTTTAATATATTATAAGTATATTACTTATATAGTATTTTTAGTAGGCCGGGACAGGAAAACTCTGTTCGAAATTCATAACTCCTTCATCTGAACTCCGTTTTCGTCTGTCTTTTTATCGTTGGACTAATATCAATGAGATCTTCAATTCTCATTTAGAAAATTTTGGCTAAATATCACTCGATCTCTATTTCGAGTATTCGGGCTGCATACCGCTAAGTCGAAACTTCGAAAAATCATAACTTCCTCATACAAAGTCAGATTTGGGCGTTGTTTTCATGCACGCTCTCGGTTTAACTAACCCTATGACTTTCGTTTAGATCACTAAGGCTAGATATCGCTCTATCTTAAAATCATATTTTACGTCATTCGGCGTCATGCCGGTTCTGTCGCGAAACTTCGAAAGGTCATAACTTCTCCGTTATAACTCGGATTTCGGCATTCCTTATATCTCCGGAATCCTTGTTTCCACCACTAAAACTTTATGTAAAGATATCGGGCTTATCTCACACTTTAATTTTGACGCTTATTTTTATCCTTTATTAATTATATCTTTATAATTAAGTAATAAGCACACAAATACACATAATTCACATAATACTCAAATATTTCAATATTAATACTTCAAAAAGAGTTACGAGGGTTAACCTAGACTATTACATCAACGAAAATGCCTAGCCTGGAAACGCGGGCGTTACATCACACATAGACCTTGCTTACCAATATTGCTTGAGTGACCTTGAACTTGTGGGATAGGGAGAATAATTGGAGGAGGTGGAGGAATTGAAGTATGATTTTCATGAATCAGTCACAGGACATCGTCTTCATTAGGAAGGCTTGTTCCAAGAGTTTTGGGAAGATCATAATTGTCTGAACCAGACATCTTTTGGGAGAAATTCAAGATAGTTGATTTAAAGTCCTTAATTTAACACCCAATTTGAAATATTAAGGCTAGGACCCAACACAATATTTTATAACTTGGAAGAGGGATGTCGTAATCCAAACTATAGAATATTTGAAGGTAGGCGAATGACGATTCACCAATTTCCACCATGAAAAAAACAAAATAAATTATTAGGTTTTAATTGGTTTTGAACCTCCTAGATTCTTTGAGATTCATTGAACTTTTCAATTACATGTTTCAATCTCGAGTGTGCCCTTCAGGTTTTGTGACTGGGATGCCGAAGATCACAAAACAAAGTGTGAAGTAACCATGCAAATTACTTGGTACCCTTAATGTTTACCCCTCAATCGATGTGTTGGTTAACCACACAAGCTCCATCGATACTATGATAAACATTAAGTTACCCTTTGCCTACCTTGTTAAGTCTAGCTAGTGTGTCGGTTAACCACACGCGCTCCACTAACCGACTTAAGCAAAGTGCAAAGTGTAATTTCATGGGTTAGCACCTTATTCACATTTTCCTAAAGTAACTAAGATTGGGAATTTATAAAAACATTTAGTTAGTTTATATTCATAATACTTTTAATGAAGATTTAAAGTCCTTGTCTTACCCATTCGGCTAACGAACCTCCACCGATCAAGGAAGCGGTGGGTGAGAGTGGACACCCATTAAGCTGCCATTTTATAGGCAGCAACATTATATCCCCCTTATAGACCGACTTCGTGAATGAGGCCTACTAACGGTAAAACGGCTTTTTCTTATACATATATAATTATTATTAAACTTATAATATTATAAATTATAAGGGTTGAATTTTAACTTTTAAAATTCTATGGGTTGGAACTAAAGTTTTTAGAGTGACTTTACATGTTCCAAAACTTGAGGGTAATTTTTATAACTTTCAAAACTTTTCATCTTTCATAACTTATGAGTTAATAGATTATTAAAATGTGAGACTTTTCATTTTATGTAACCTATGTGTTTCATAATAGACTTTAAAAGAATAACTTTTGGTAATCCATAATTTGAGGACAAATTATGGATTCCATTAAAACACATAATGATCAAGAATTACACTAACAAGCAAGTTACAAATAATTCCTATGATCTTCTAAACTCATGAGTTCATGAACATGTATATCAACAATTTCAAGAATCATAAAATTAACTATATAAAACTTGAAAATTTGATAATAGCTATTGAAAATGGATTAGCATAACCATTACACCATCTAAAACAAGTTTTATAAGACCAAAACAGTTTAGGGTAATGTTTCTAGTCCATTTCCAACAGCAAAAGTCGAAAAACTGCACTCTGACAAGCTAACTCGCCGAGTGCATGAACTGACTCGTCGAGTTGGTTGAATATAGGCATGGACTCGTCGAGTCTCCTCATGGATTCGGCGAGTCCACTGTCTACACAGCCAATTTTTCGAGTTTTTAGCAAGTTTGCATCAAATATCAAGAAAACAAGCCTAGTCTCGGATACCACTGTTGGGTTTTGAGCATTCTAACACTCTTATGGTGTACATGCAACCCTAGAAACCTTGGATCTATGTTTTTCTATGATACATGCAAAATTGATTTTCCAAGGTTCTTGACCTATCTAGCATACCATGGGGAACTTTTAAACATAAATGTTAGAAGAAGAACATACCTTTTGTAGTTTGGATTCCTTGAGAACCTTGTGAGCCTAGCACCTCAAGTATGATGCCTCAAATGTCTCACACAACACTACAACTCTTGGAATAGACTTGAGAGAAGTTCACTTACACCTCAAAATTGGCTAGCCCTCTATCTTGTACACGTAGTAGTGTCGATTTTGCTTGCATTGGGTTCTTTATATAGTTGTGGCACAATTAGGGTTACACCATGTAAACCCAAATTGTCATGGCTTTCCATATTCCATGATCCATGGGTTTGTAACCTCCATGGATTATCCATGGAGCACCTTATGGGTTTTAACCCAATCCACACAAACCATGGATCATTAGCCCACAATGTAAGAAAAGATTATTTACACAATCAACCCCGTATATTTAATTAGTCTCTTTTTGATCACTTAATTAATTTCAAATTAATTATTTGGTCAATACTAATTAAATAATATTACTAATATATTAGAACTTATAATATATTAATAATCCTTAAGTGTCCTTTCTCTCATTTAGTCTATCCAAGTATTGCAATGCAATGCAACCCAAATGGACCATGCCAACTGGGTCAAGTACATCCCAGAAATAGTTATGAACTTAGACACCTAATCCAACAGATATAACTTTTCTATTCAACACACCTCTCGTGATCCACACAAATACACTCTTTTTTAGTGTTTTAGTTTAGGATGGAAGTACTTAACAAGGGTTATTGGCAAATGCTTTGGACAGAAAACTGGGAGCTTAGATCAACCGAATCTCTTTGAGCAAAGAATTTTGTTTTCCATTATGTGTAACAAAAGACTGGATTTTTCTCAATTCTTTCTTGATTAGGTGGTTGATTACATCACTGGGAACAAGAAGCCAATGTATGTTCCATATCCCTATTGGCTGGTATTGATTTTGGCTCGTAAGGAAGGCTATACTGAAAATCATGGGATCACCATTCTAATTCCCACCCTTTCCTTAAAGATCACCAACGTTGCTCCTTATGAAGATGATTTGCATGTCATTGTAAGGATGCAAAAATGGATTGCTAATCCTTATATTGTTGAATCCTATGACTCTAAAGTAGAGGATGATGAGGATAACAATGAAGGTGCTAACAGTGAAGATGAGGTTGATGATGAAGAAGATGATCTAGCCACTGATAAGGGAGAAGACTTTGTTCAAGGAATTAACTCTCCTCCAAGAGTAAACAAGCACATTCGATTCTCATCTACTTCTTCATCCACTCCCTCTGCAGATGATGTTGTACAACATGCATCAACCCCATGTTTAGGGTAGACAGCTAAGCCACTGATCCAAGATGTGATTTCTCTAAGATCATCATCTTCTTCTCATTAAGTTGAGATGGTGCCTCCTATGCCAACATCTATTCAGATTGTTGCTTTTTATCAACGAGAATCCAACTCTAATTTTGAAACAATTGTGCTCTCTCAACTTTCTCTTTTAGTGAAAATAAATCAATCACTGGGAGAAAATTTCTCCCAGTGATTGATTTATTTTCACTAAAAGAGAAAGTTGAGAGAGCACAATTGTTTCAAAATTAGAGTTGGATTCCCATTGATGAGGTTAGTACCATTTCCCGTTCCCGTACCGGTACCGAACCGGACCGACTTATACAATACGGGACGGTACTCGGTACATGTTTTGGTCTAAAATCAGGACTCGGGACTTGGTACCTGGTACCAAATCAACTGGGTAAAAAACTGGATCGGCCCGAGTAAAGAAGTTGAAGAGTCATGTGCTTATTGTAAAAAAAATCTGATTACTTGATTAGTGATTACACTTTATTCATCCGCCAAAACCAAACCCTTGGTACACCAAACGACTTGTGTATGCTCATCAGTCATCACAATCACAATTGTTCGATCAACAACAATTCAACATTTGAAGGCTACTTCGAAGTTCAAACTCAGTTAGTTCTTTCAAATGGCAAATAAGAATTGGGTCAATACTCCTATTGAAGAAAAACCGGTAATATTTTTTAGCTCGTTGATAGTAGTTCATATATTTTCTGGTTTTTGACATGGGTTCTTGAAGTTCTTGATTTTGACATGGTTCAAGACTCCCATTGATTTCACATATATATCTTAGTTAGTTGGTTATGACCTATCAGTTTAAATATTTTCAGTTATGTAATATGTATTAATGAATCAATAGATAATTAGTATCTTCCACTACGAAACACTTTGTTGTACTATCATTATTGCTTTCAATCTAGTTGATGGAATCTATATTCACGTCAAGTCCCTTTATCAAAAACTCATTTCTAATTAGAAATTGATTACAAAATATAGTAACACTCTGATCGATTTCACATATCATAATTATGAGTTCCAGTAATATTTTTTTGATTGCTAAAGCATATATTGGATTACATATGACTGTTACTTCTTCTTTTTTAGGATGAAGATGATTTTATTGAGGAAACATTGAATGAAAATGTAACAAATATTGATGATGATTCAAACAATCCAGATAATGTACCAAATGCTAACAAGAGAAAGCGACAACCGAACAAACCAAAGACGTATTCTGAAGCTTGTAAGCATTTTATCTTGAATTGGAAAATTGGGAAAGATGGAAAAAAAGACATGGGAGATGTAAGTATTGCTCTAAAAATCTTAAAGTCGATACAACACGTAATGGCACATCAAGTTTAAGAAAAAATTACCCTAAGTGCAAAAGTAACCCGAAAAACTTAGAAAAACAAAATATTTTGCAATTCAATAAAAAGACTAGCGGGGAGAGTAGTGTGGATACATGGAAGCATGACGAAGCTAGGATTAAGAAAGCTTTGTTAAACTTATTTGCAGTAGGAGAGGTACCATTTAAATTTGCTCATAATGAAGCATTTATCGAATACACAAATGCACTAAATGGTAGGGTTATTTTGCCTTCACGTCATACTATTAGTAGGGATGTGTCCAATTATTATGTCGAAGAAAAAAATAATTTGTATGCGTTTTTAAGTAACCCAAATCACACCATAAATTTGACTACCGACACATGGACGTCCTTGTGTCAAAGAGCCGAATGTATGGTAATCACAGCTCACTTTATTGATGAAAATTGGGAAATGCACAAGAGGATTATAAACTTTATACAAATAGAAACTCACAAGGGAGAGGACGTGGGACTTATGTTGCTAAATTGTTTACATGCGTAGGGCATAAAGAACGTTATGACCATCACGGTTGATAACGCTTCTTCAAACAATACGACCATTGAGTTTTTGAAAAGAAAATTACCGAACATGTATGAAGGTGGTAAGAATTTTCAAGTAAGGTTTACTGCACATATCTTGAATCTTATTGTCATAGATGGCTTGAATGAACACAAATATAGTGTGGATTGTGTTGAAAAAGTTGTTAGGTACATAAGAAACTCGACACAAAGAATTTATCGGTTTAAGAAGTGTTTAAAGCTATGTGGATTGGAAACGAATAAGTATTTATGTGGGGATTGTCCGACAAGATGGAATTCAACATACCATATGTTGAAGATTGCTTTGGAACTAAGAGAAGCATTCGTGAAGTATGAACTTGAAGGTATTTTCTATTTTTAACATTTGACAGTTTTTAAACATTTTTAAAAACTCTTTCTCTGCATGTTTTTAACTTCTAACAGCTTTTATAAGTTTTAAAACAGTTTTTTGCATGTTTTTTATGTTCAACAACTTTTAAATGTTTTAGAAACAACTTTCTGCATGTTTTTAATGTTTAACAGCATTTAAATGTTTTAAAAACAGTTTTTTGCATTTTTTTTATATTTAACAGCTTGTAGATGTCTTAAAAACAGTTTTTCTACACTTCTTTTTAACTTGTGTGTTTTTTTGTAGATAAGGAATATGCACGGAAGTTGGGTAGAGTGCCGGAGAAAGCAGATTTCGATATTTGCAAAGGTGTTGTAGGATTTCTAGATAAATTTAAAACAAAAACATAAATTGTTTCAGCATCTTCTAAACCTTTGGCACACATATTTCTCCGAGAGATTTTAGACGTTGACCAACATCTACGAGAGTGGGAAACGAGACCAGAATTTTGCTTAAATGGTGAGGACATGAGGAAGAAATTTGATAAGTATTGGGGATCGTTCGATAAGCTCAATGATTACATGTACTTTGCTGTGTAGTTGGATCCCCAAATGAAATCTTCGTTTATTCACCATGCCTTTAAGACTATCATAAACATAAGGTACAACGTGAATACAAATACGATTACTGAATCAGATATTGAAATAAAGGCGTCTAATATGCTTAGAGAGGTTGAACAAAAGTTGGAGAAGTTTTTTATGAGGTACAAAGAGTTGTACGGTAATGAATCATCTCAAGAAGAAAGAGTTGGAGATGTGGTTCCTCGTGATGACGGGAACGATTATTTAGGTGCGTTCCTTAATGTGGGAGGCAACTCGATGTCAGTGGAAAACGAGTTAAAGAGGTATTTGAGAGAGGGACTTGTAACTTACACAAAAGACTTTGACATTTTGCAATGGTGGAAACACAATAGCATGCATTTCCCAATCGTTTCTCGGATGGCGAAATGTAACTATTATTATTATTAGTTTATTTAGTGTTTATTAATAATCTAACTTTTTGTAACATTTTTTTAAAGATATTCTGGGATACAAATATCTACCGTGGCATCCGAGTCGGCGTTTAGCACGAGTGGTCGTATATTGGATGTTTATCGAACAAATTTGTCATCAATAATAGTCGAGGCGTTTATTTGCACAAAAGATTGGGTTAGAAAAGCTAGCAAACCAATTGTAGACGATATTGACGACATCTTACACGATGATGACATAGCATGTGGTAGTTAGTTTTAACTTTTAAAACGTATTTGTTGTTTTATTTTCTACAAATAATATTTATATGATATTGACTTTTGTATTTTTTTTTGTTTTTATATAGCGATTGAAGAAGCACTACGCGCGCCGAATATAATAATGGAAAAACAACAATGCCGACGGATGCCTAATAGCCCAATTTAAATGTGTTTTTTTTATGGGTTTATATATTTTTGATGTTTAAGACTTTAACTAGAAACACATGATGCCATCACATGGGTTGTTTTATTTTTGTTGTATTTTTAGATTTGGGTTATTTTGGTTGTTGCAACCAATTTAGACAGATTTGCCCTTATGTTTTTGTTAATTGTTCAAAGTATTAGTTAACTTAATAAACAGTCACCAACTTTAACTTTTGTCAGATTTTAATTACAAGCAAATCTATTAACTTAATAAACAATTTATACCTATTGTGTGATATCACCATGAATACTGTGATAGAGAAGCCATTCATGCATAACAAATAACAAATATTTGGAATTTATAAACAGTCACCAACTTTAACTTTTGTCAGATTCTAATTACACTTGTTATGTTGTCTTCCAATTTATGAATAGCCATGGCAGGGAAGCCATTCAAGCATAACCAATATTCTAATTACAAAACTAGATTCAATCAAACCTTCAAATTTCAAAAAACCAAAATTAAATATAAACCAAATTTCCAAAAATTCAACTCAACAATTTTATCCTCGGTTCGGTACTTGTACCGAGTACCGGTACCGGTACCATACCTCCTCTAAATCGGTCTGGTACTCGGGATCCACTTTCAGAGAAATTCGGGATTCGGGAAATCTAGAACGGTACCGGTCGGTACCGGTTCCGTCCCACGCTCATCCCTAGGAGAAATAATGTCTAAAGTGGAAAAGAATGTGATTGATTTGAAGTGGTTTATGATGATGATGATATGATTATTGATGAGACCCACCAAACTATCTGGGTGATAATCCTCCTCCACCCCACCTCCATCATCAAATCCTCCTCCACCATCTCATCCTCTTCCTCGTACTGCTTCACCACCTTCTGACTCTCCTCCCCAATCTGATGCTGCCAAAAAGGGGCAGAATAGTCAAGAAAGTCCTGATCAGCGAATGCAAATGGTGGTGAAATCAATACATCTTAGCCTGCGATAACTGCAGTTGGAAGGGTTGAAGCTGATTGTCAAAAAGAAATTATTGTTGCAGAAGCTGATGCAACGACTGATGATAAGCCTATTCTAGACGCTGGTGATCAATCAGAGACTGATGACTATGAAGGATTTCTTGATTTGGGATTCATGCCACAAGCTGATGTTCCTTTGAGTGTCATCTACCCTGATTCATATTTTGAGGGGGAGATTCCTCATGGAACTAATAATGACATAGAGACTGATGATGATCAGCTCAATCCTCGAAAGAGGACGACTTCCTTCTCAGGGGGATTCCATGAAGCTGAAGCTGGAAGCTCTTCTGCTGCTGGTGATCCTTCATCTCCTCCCCTTCAAAGAAAAGCAAGATCACCGTTGATCTGAATGCTTTAGATGAAGTATGGGGTATAATTGTTGATGAAGTAAGAGAAATCATAATAGAGAATAATTCCGCTATTCGAGAAAGAAAAGAAGCTAGAAAAGGATAACGTTTGTCCTTCAAAGCACTAATGATCAAATTAATAAAATTCAGCTATTCAATAATAGTGTGGACAGACAACAAAGGGTTTCAAAGTTGAATGATAGGATCAACAGAATGAAGTTTGGAGATGTTCTGACTCATAGAACAAATCCTGATCCCATTATCAGGGTGAGGTGTACCAAACGAAGGAACGAGTCTCTGAAGCTTCACTTGGTCAGGAACAAGGTTGAGTATGAATACAATGAGGTTGTGTTCGCACTTAAGCTAGTCAAATTTGGCTACAACGAGTGGATTAAAATTCAAGAAATTATCGATAAACACAAAGGTATTCATGCTCAAGAGGTGAAGTTAGCAATTCAGCAGTTGCTCAACAGAGTCAAGAAGTTAAATCTTGTGCCATCAGCTGGTATCCACCCCAGGAAGAACAAGCGCCCTCAGAAAGTCCAAGAATACTAGGTTTATTCTTCCATATGGAACCCGCTACATCAACAATGAACTATCGGTGGGTGTTGAACCAGTTTAGTATATGTACATTCGAGAACCAGAGCATGGCATTTTCTATCTTGACAATCAAAATCACATGTGCTTTCAGTGCATTGATGATCTTCCTGATGCAACCACTAAGCATTTTTTCTTCTTCACATGGAAGGACATAGTAATATAGAACTGGAACAAGGATACTGTGTGCTGATCTCTCTAGAGCTTAGTAAAATACTGGAAGAACTTGAAGTTGATGAATTCAGATGGGTTAAGCATGACATCTTAAAAGAAGTTGAGAAATTCTACAATGGTTCTTTTGATGATCTGAAGAAGAAGATTAGTTTTGACATCATCAGATAGGGGGAGATTGTAATGTCAAACCTTATGATCTGATGAGTCAAACACTTTACACGCTAACTGTCGGTGTCAACATCAACATCACCATCATCGACAACGCCTCAAGTCTTACTAATGTCAGCGTATAGTTATGTAATCTTTGTATATTAGGTAATGATACAGATATGTATAGAATAGATAGTAGATATGATATCTTTGTGATGAGGATCTGTTCTTAGTATAGATTAGATACCATCCCTTCAATCAAGAGATATATGTAACGCTCTAAAAATTCCAACCAATTTAAACTTTTCAAAACAGCCCAGTTTCATTAAGTTATTACAAAAAGGTTTTCAGTACAATTATTATCAGAGTCTTCCCAGAACCATATCATAAAACATAATCATGAGGAGCGGTACGATCACGCCTTCGCCTTGCCACGGTCTCATGAAGCACCTGAAACATTTAAACCACAACTGTAAGCCCAAAAGCTTAGTGAGATACCCCCAAAATACCAACCACATATACCACGCATAACATATCATAACCGAACAGAACAGCCATGCACTTCGGGTCAACTGTGTGACTGGTCCGCCGCGCCGGGCCTTCAGTCCACCTGATCCACCCTCCGAGTCTAGCCATATCCATCGAGTCTGCAGTGTGGTTGGTCCGCCCGCACCGGGCCTTCAACCCACCTGGTCCACTTTCCGAGCCTCAGCACGTCTGGTCCGCCCTCGTGGGGCCTACAGCCTATCCGGACCGCTCGTTGGGCCTGCGGGGTAATCGGTCCGCCCTGGGTATGTTGGCCTACAGCACAAAGCAGGACCCGCCACAACCCAACTCCAGTCCAACAACCATGTGCACATAAATATACAATCATATAACAATACGCATCCAATCAAACCGATCTAGCAGATCACATAACATAACATCATCCTAACCAAGATACCGACGTAACCGGTCACTAGCATATACCATCCTAACTACCAGGATGCAAACATAGCAAGCAATAACATAACAACGATACCCGGATTACAATCCGAAAAAGGGTCGGCCTTGGTGCCTTAGACCCTGTTGATATAGTGAGGATAACTCACCTCGCAACTGCCGAAACTCTGGACTGAAAAGCAGCCTCCCAAAACACCGACTCACCGAAATCCCGAACTAGCCAACATAGCAGAAATAACCAATAGATCAGTCACAATATCATTCCAAGGGTAAATCAACCAATTATCCTTAACTCAAATCTGGTCCAAGACTAAGGCCCACAACACTCATCCAGTCCATCATCCTCTTATTGGGTCAAGGCCCAAAGTCCAATTCACATACAAAGCCCAATATTGGCCTAATTTACTAAATTGGGCCCACCTCTACAAACGGGCCTAGATCCAAGGTCCATAATAATTACTGGGCCCAAAGTACTCCATCCATATTACTCAGCCAAGGCCCAAGCTTTATTAGTCCATAGACAGCCCAATCAAGTAAGGCCCAAAATTGAAAACCCAATAGATGGAGTACGTTGGGCGTACATCCATGCTCGTGGACAGGAATCGAGAAACATACCCACTACGATGGGCGTACTATCAGATACGCGGGGCGTAACCTCGTTGATCAACAAATCCATATAAGTTCTTAATAGCTTAAACTCTTAAGCCCAAACTTCAGATCCATAGACCAAATATGTCTAGGACTCATAAAGTCTCAAACTTTATTACTTGGGACGACCATAAAGCTCTTAATCCAAGGTTTTAATCCATAAAGACCTATCTATATCTCATATGAGACACTTAAAGCCCTTGGGACCTCATTTTTCTTACTCAAGACCTCTCCTAAGGTCTAAAAGGACAGCTAATCTCAGCCAACTTGAAACATGCATCAAGATGAGGTCTTTGGGACAAGAATGATGTAAAAACTTCACAACACATAGATCTACACAACATGATTGTCAAGCCAGAGACTTTTTACCTCAAAAGGGCTCTAGAAGATGATCCCTTTCCAGATCTACGAGCTCCAGCCACCCCACTCCTTCTTTGAAAACTTCCTCTTTCTTCTTCTTGGCCCTCCTTTGCCATAACAAGCTTTCCAAGGTCAAACACACCCAACAATGGAGGTGGAACGGCTATCTAGGGCTTCTGAGGATGAGAGAGTGCTTATGGAGGCTAGGGTGAGAACCATTATGTTCCTTATATAGTGGCTGGCCCTAAATTTAGGGTTTCTGAATGATAGACGTACGTTGGGCGTACATTCAATACGTTGGGCGTATGTCGAGAGACCCCCGCATTCTTTTCCTTCATTACGCTGGGCGTACTTCCAGCTTACGCTGGGTGTACCCAGCCAAACACATGCATGCATGTTTGGCATGCATGGGACCCCCTTTGCTAAACTTCCCCCTTAGGGACCATTGCTGCCAATATTTTTAATTTACAACATTTCCTCTATCATAAGTCCGTTCTCGTCAACTCCATATCCACATTAAGGACCGAAACGCCCTTACTCTTGATCTCGGGAACCCATAAATAGATAATTCAAGAACAGGGCGTTACAATATACTTGTATAGATTTGTATATATTCAACATTAGGATGAAACCCTAATGTTAACGTCTTGGTGACTGTAACAACGTAAATTTTCAAAACAAAATTTTCATTTCTTAAAAACATGTTTTCATCCAAAGCAAGTAATAAAGATCCAATGTATCATATCATAATACAAATCATATAAATCCCAAGATCATAAATCCCCCATCAGTGTGTACAGATCATGTCGGCGCCTTCCCACGGTCCTCGCTAGTACCTGAAACACATAACACAACAACTGTAAGCATAAATGCTTAGTGAGTTCCCCAAAATACTTCTTACGCATATACGCCTTTCCAGGCCATGACCTTCCGGTCCATGTGTCTCAGGTAGGACTGTTCACTATTCGGATAAAACCGAATTATCCAATTGGACAATTTGGATTGGACTATTTGGTTCGGATATTCGGATTTTTGGATTGGCTTTCAACAAAACCGAATTATTATTTTGGATTTCGGATTGGTTTTGGTTTATAAAATAAGAACCGAATAGTCCAAAAAAACCGAATAAACATTTATTATTTATCTATTTATAATATATATCTATAATTATTTATTAATTTTGTAATTTATATTTTCAAATAGGTTCAAAACGTTTCACCTGATAAAAAAAACATTAATATGCATTCACTCGAAAGTTTTGTATGTATAAAATATTTAACTATAATATATCTTCTTATTAGTTTTTTATGAATTTCAAATCACAACTAAATTATTTGTTTTTTTGCTTCTTGTATAAAGTTGGGTAATATTATAATTATATGTTGTTTTAAAATGTTTCGGTTTTTGAAAACCGAATTATAAAAAACGATCCAACCGAATTGTAATCGGATCGGATCGGATCGGATTGGAATTTAGTTTGGACAATTCGGATCCATGTTTTAAAAACCGAAATCAATTTGGATTTACTTGATTGGATCGGATCAAACCGATCCATCCAAACGAACACCCCTAACGAATATCATTTTAATTAATATAGACTTCCACCACTAGACTTTACCCCTTATTAACATTCCTCAGAGGGGTAAAAGACCATTTTACCCTCCTTTGACTCAAAGTCCACATGTTGACCTAAACCCTAAAAGTCAGCAAAAGTCAACATCTTCAGTACGCGGGGCGTACAGACTGATGTACGCGGGGCGTACATCGCCAACTCAATAATCGGGGTCTCCACCCAGTACGCTGCGCGTACTGGGAGTTACGCCCAGCGTAATAGTCAGATCTAGACACACTTCATTTCTGGTCTTAATCGGTTAAGCCACTACTTCAACTTCTAGATTCGACCTTATTTAAGCATCCTTACTCATAAAGTCGGAACCTTTAAGCCTTGGCATGGCTGTAAAGGCTCTTATACTTCTTAACACTTTTCCATTTCAACTCAAGGATCTAGATCTCATGCATGGCTAATCATTCACGTCCAATATTACATTTTTATGGATCTACAACTCAAATGGACCAGAAATATGATGGATCTAAGCTAATGGAGACCACTTGCTCATAAAGTCTCCACCTTTAGGACCAAAACCCTAGAAAATGGTCCATAAAGCATACCACAAGATCTACAAGTCAAGATTCGAACTTTTTACCTTAGAAAGAAGCTCCAACCTTTGCTAAGCCCGGATCTACACTTGAACACCAGCGTCTAGCCTTCACAATGGACTCTTCTTCTCCTTTGCTACCTTGAAATGACACCACCAAGCTTAGAACACTCACAAAAAGGGTTAGGAACGAAAGGACACTCTCTTAGGGTTTCTTTCTGAAGGATGGTGGCTAAGGAACCAAGCCATCTCATTCCTTTTATAGCCAACAACTCAAATTAGGGTTTTGGGACTGGACCGGTTACGCCCAGCGTAGCCTTAGGTACGCCCAGCGTACCCGGGTGGCAACGCGTTCAATTTAAGCGTGCGAGTACGCGCAGCGTACTCTTTGTACGCCCAGCGTACTCGCCCCAACACAAAAGGGCCAACATGACATTTATGAAAAGATGAAGGGCTAAAAGGTTATACCTGAATTCCGGCTGTTACAATTCTCCCCCACTAGAACCAGACTTCGTCCCCGAAGTCTTATACCGAAAAGAGCCCTGGATACTGCTCCCACATCTCCGACTCGGGCTCTCATGTCAGCTCGGACCCCTTCTGATGATGCCACTGCACTTGCACCAAGGGCACTTCCTTATTCCTCAAAACCTTAACCTTTCGATCCCTAATTGCCATCGGTCTGTCAATATAGTTCAGGCCCGCATCCACTTGAATATCCTCTAATGGTACCACTGTCGACTCGTCGGCAATACATTTCCTCAACTGCGACACATGGAAGGTGTCGTGAATCTGTCCCAGCTCCGCAGGTAGATCTAAACGGTAGGCTACCCTGCATATCCTCGCGATTACCCTGAAAGGTCCAATATATCGAGGCCCCAATTTGCCCTTGTTCCTGAATCGAATCACTCCTTTCCAAGGAGAGACCTTTAAGAGTACAAGGTCACCAACCTGAAACTCGAGCTCGGACCGACGGCTGTCCGCATAACTCTTTTGGCGACTCTGAGCGGTCAACAATCTATGCCTGACCTGCTATATCTGCTCTGTCGTCTGAAGCACAATCTCCGTACTACCCATTACCTGATGCCCCACCTCTCCCCAGCAGATGGGGGTCCGACACCTCCTCCCATACAACAGCTCAAAGGGTGGCATACCAATGCTCGAATGATGGTTGTTGTTGTACGAAAACTCTGCCAAGGGTAAATAGGTGTCCCAACTCCCTCCAAAATCCAAAACACACGCTCGGAAAATATCGTCGAGCGTCTGAATCGTCTGCTCACTCTGCCCGTCCGTCTGTGGGCGGTATGCGGTATTGAAATGCAGTCTCGTACCCAACTCCTCGTGAAACTTCTTCCAAAATCTGGAAGTAAATCGCACGTCTCGATCTGAAACAATCTACATCGGAACCCCATGCTGCGATATCACCTCTCTCACATACAACTCCGCCAACCTCTCAGCAGAAGAGCTCTCACTGATAGCAAGAAAATAAGCGCTCTTCGTCAGCCTGTCCACAATCACCCAAATTGCATCGACTCCTCTCGCAGTCCTTGTCAATTTGGTGATAAAATCCATGGTAATTTGTTCCCACTTCCACTCGGAAATCTCCAGCGGTTGCAGCTTACCATGCGGACGCTGGTGCTCGGCCTTAACTTGGCGACAAGTTAGGCACCTCTTGACGAACCATGCAACATCCCTCTTCATACAGGGCCACCAATACTCCTTCTTTAGGTCCAAATACATCTTAGTAGCCCCGGGATGGATCGAGAACTTCGATCGATGTGCCTCCTCCATCAAAATGGTACACGTCCCGCCCAAAAATGGTACCCAAATCCGACCCTGAAATGTCATAAGTCCCCGACTATCGGTAACGAACTCCGACACCTGCCCAGCAACCCACTCGCGCTTTCGGTTCTCTGGTCTCGCAGCCTCAACCTGGGCCCCTCGGATGGTGTCTAATACCGGAGTCATCACCGTCAACCTCATACAAATGTCTCGGATCGGGGCGCTCTCCGACCTACGGCTCAAAGCATCGACTACGACATTAGCCTTGCCCGGGTGGTACAGGATCTCACAATCATAATCCTTCACCACATCCAACCATCTCCTCTGGTGCATATTCAGGTTTGGCTGATCCATCAAGTACTTCAGACTCTTGTGGTCCGTGTATATGGTACACCGAACCCCATATAGATAGTGCTGCCAGATCTTGAGGGCAAACACCACAGCCCCCAACTCCAGATCGTGGGTGGGATATCTCGACTCATGAGGCTTCAGCTGCCTCGATGCATACGCTATAACGTGCCCCCTCTGCATAAGCACTGCACCTAACCCAGATATAGATGCATCACAATATACCACAAAATCCTCCATCCCTTCCGGGAGTGCGAGCACTGGGGCCTCGCACAACTTCTGACGAAGGGTCTCAAATGAGGACTGCTGCTCCGGACCCCAAGAAAATGCAAGACCCTTTCGGGTCATCTTGGTAAGTGGCACGGTGATCTTGGAGAAATCCCTAATAAACCTTCGATAACAGCCGGCCAATCCCAGAAAGCTCCTGATCTCAGTGGGTGATCTCGGCACCTCCCATCTCATCACTGCCTCAATCTCGGCCGGATCGACCAATATCCCTTCCTGGTTAACAAGGTGTCCTAAGAACTGGACCTCTCGTAACCAGAACTCACACTTGGAGAATTTGGCATACAGCCTCTCTGATCTCATAACTCCAAGGATCTCCCTCAAATGCTCCTCATGCTGCTCTCTAGACCTCGAATATACCAAAACATCATCAATGAATACGATCACCGACCGATCCAGCATCGGCCTGCACACCCTGTTCATGAGATCCATGAACGCAGCTGGGGCATTGGTGAGCCCAAAAGGCATCACCACAAACTCGTAATGTCCATAACGAGTTCTGAATGCAGTCTTCTAGATATCTTCATCCCGAACCTTCATCTGATGATAACCTGACCTCAAGTCAATCTTGGAGAACCAAGATGCCCCCTGCAACTGATCGAATAGATCATTGATCCTAGGTAACGGATACCGGTTCTTGACCGTCAACTTGTTCAACTCCCGGTAATCGATACACATCCGGTGTGAACCATGTTTCTTCTTGACAAAAAGGATCGGTGCTCCCCAAGGCAAGCTACTCGGTCGAATAAACCCCTTCCCTAACAGCTCCTGAAGCTGCGAGGATAACTCATGCATCTCCGGCGGCGCGAGGCGATAAGGCGCCTTGGCGATAGGTGCTGCTCCCGGAAACAAGTCAATACAGAACTCCACTTGTTTTTCCGGAGGCACACCCGGTAGTTCCTCAGGAAAAACATCCGAGAACTCGCGCACTATCGGAACCTCGTCAACTGAACTTGGCCTCCCAGTGGCCACTCGTGCATCCATCACATAGGCTATGAATCCACTGCAGCCCTGCTGCAAACTCTGCCTCGCCCTGGCAGCCGAACAGAACGCTGACCCACACCGGGTCCCCTCGCCATACACAGTAAGCACTCCCCCACTAGGGTCTCGCATAGTCACCAAGTGTCTCTCGCAGTCAATGACCGCTCCAAACTTACTCAACCAGTCCATGCCCACGATGACACAGACATCTCCCATAGTGATAGGAACTAGGTCTATAGGAAAATCGACACCAAAAATCTCGAGCACACATCCTCGAATCACGTTGGTGGCATATACCGCTTTCTCATCAGCTATGGAAACCCTCAGAGGTCAACTCATCACCTCTCTCTCAATACCAAGGTGCTGACTAAAAGCCAGAGATACAAAAGACCGACTCGCACCCGGGTCGAATAATACCACGGCAGGTACAGAATTCACAAGAAAAGTACTTACGCGTATCATAAAATAAGCACAACATCTCAACATAAAAATAAATACACGAAAAAATACATACCAGCCACGACATCGGGCGCCGCACGGACCTCCTCCGCAGCCAACTGAAAAGCTCTCCCACGAGCCTTCGGAGCCTCGGTAATCCTAGCTGCCAACGCAGATCCCTGTGCTGATCCCTGGTGTAGCTGAGGGCACTCGGCCTTCCAATGGCCAGTCTGGTTGCAATGGAAGCAAACCATAAATCCCTTGGGGCAATCCCTGGCGATATGCCCCTCCTTGCCACATTTGTAGCAAGCACCCGATCGACAGGTCCCCTCATGACCCTTGCCGCACTTCCCGAAAGTGCGGCCCTTCTGGCCTCCAGTCCTCGAATCAACGGACTTGGTCCGCTTGGCTGCCGGCTGAAACTGAGCCGGCCGCCGATCCATCCTCTGAGACTCGGCCTCCTCCCTGGCCTGATTCTCCAACTCAATCTCCCTTTTCCTAGCATTTGCCTGGAGCTCAGCAAATGTTTGGTACGTCGAGTTCGACACGAATTCCCGGATGTCCCTCCTCGGAATACCCAGATACCGGCTCATCCGAGCCTGCTTAGTAGCCACCTACTCAGGGCAGAACATCGCCCTCTCATGAAACTTCCGGGTGACCACAGTAACCGAATCATTACCCTGCTTGAGGGTCAAGAACTCCTGAACCAATCGTTCCCTCTCCACCGGGGGAACATACTCGTCTCTGGACATGGTGGTGAACCTCTCCTAGGTCACCGCTGAAATCTCTGCAAGAGTGAAGTTCGCCGTAACGAACTTCCACCAATCCTTCGCTCCCAAGCGGAGCTGGTTCAAAGCGAACCGTACCCTCAGATGCTCCGGACATGAACAAGTATAGAAGCATCCCTCAATGTCAGCAATCCATCTCATCGCAGCGATCGGATCCTGCGTCCCATCAAACTCGGGTGGCTTCGTGTTGCTGAACTCTCGGAACAGCAACGAGTCACCTCCCTGAGGCCTGGCAGCAGCCACAGCTGCCGTAGCTGCAGCGGATGCGGCCTCAGTCACCGCGGCGTACCGCTCATCAAAAGTCTCCAACAACGTGGTCTTGATAGACCCAAACATCTCTGGAATCTCGGCACGAATTGCCGCAGCCACCTCATCGTGGATCATCTGACGAATCTCCTCGTCACTCACACCGCTTGTCTCAGGTCTGTGGCGTGTCCCAACCATGATGCCTCTGAAATACAACATAAAAATATTAAAGACCCAATCAAGCATACTCGCACTTGATAACGCAACCTTACTCGACCTCCGATACCGAAAGGATTCTTACTTGGACGGCCCACTGATCCAGTGTCTTCAGTAGTACAGGCCCTATACTACTGACTACACCGCATCAGCGTTCACCTCAAGTCCTCATCCTTGGACCCCGAATCACGAGTACTCTATTCTTGCTATGCACTGATTACCTACTCGCTCTCAAAGCATCTCGTAGCAGCAGGTTTCCCCCCTAGACTAAGGCATCACAAATCAAGCCACTCTAGTCCTAATATGAATACCTAGTCTACTCTAGCATGCATAACATATCACAACACATCTTATAACACATATTGTAAGGGTATTTTGGGGATTTTACCGTTCGGGCGCTGGCTGACCGTACACACTGCTTCTCCTTTAGTTATTACAAAATCTCTTATAAAATTTTTATGCCTTTATTAATTGAGAAATTCCTCAAATCCTCGGTTTGAGTTCAGTTACGCCCGAAGGTGCATCCGAATCCCTCAAACCATGGCTCTGATGCCAACTTGTAACAACGTAAATTTTCAAAAAAAAAATCATTTCTTAAAAACATGTTTTCATCCAAAACAAGTCATAAAGATCCAATGTATCATATCATAATACAAATCATATAAATCCCAAGATCATAAATCCCCCATCAATGTGTACAGATCATGTCGGCACCTTCCCAAGGTCCTCCCTAGTACCTGAAACACATAACACAACAACTGTAAGCATAAATGCTTAGTGAGTTCCCCAAAATACTTGTTACGCATATACGCCTTTTCAGGCCATGACCTTCCGGTCCATGTGTCTCAGGGGACTTCCGTCCCAACCCGGTAAACCTTCCGGTCTTACCCGCGTCAACCTTCCGGTCCACACCACAATGCCTTCCGGCCCATAACATAAATGCCTTCCGGCCCATACATAAATGCCTTCCGGCCCATAACATAATGCCTTCCGGCCCACATCAAGCATAGCATACATAGCACATATAGACGGCTAACTTAATCACATACAATGCATACAACTCATAACATACCCGACCTTCCGGTCACACAATAAAACCCTTCCGGGTACAGTATAGTGAGAAAACTCACCTCGTGGAAAGTCTAGAATTTCACGTGCTCGCTATCTCCGAATCCCAAATGAAGACTCAACCTCGCCTAATCATAACGAATATCATTTTAATTAATATAGACTTCCACCACTAGACTTTACCCCTTATTAACATTCCTCAGAGGGGTAAAAGACCATTTTACCCTCCTTTGACTCAAAGTCCACATGTTGACCTAAACCCTAAAAGTCAGCAAAAGTCAACATCTTCAGTACGCGGGGCGTACAGATTGATGTACACGGGGCGTACATCGCCAACTCAATAATCGAGGTCTCCACCCAGTACGCTACGCGTACTAGGAGTTACGCCCAACGTAATAGTCAGATCTAGACACACTTCATTTCTGGTCTTAATCGGTTAAGCCACTACTTCAACTTCTAGATCCGGCCTTATTTAAGCATCCTTACTCATAAAGTCGGAACCTTTAAGCCTTGGCATGGCTGTAAAGGCTCTTATACTTCTTAACACTTTTCCATTTCAACTCAAGGATCTAGATCTCATGCATGGCTAATCATTCACGTCCAAGATTACATTTTTAAGGATCTACAACTCAAATGGACCAGAAATATGATGGATCTAAGCTAATGGAGACCACTTGCTCATAAAGTCTCCACCTTTGGGACCAAAACCCTAGAAAATGGTCCATAAAGCATACCACAAGATCTACAAGTCAAGATTCGAACTTTTTACCTTAGAAAGAAGCTCCAACCTTTGCTAAGCCCGGATCTACACTTGAACACCAGCTTCTAGCCTTCACAATGGACTATTCTTCTCCTTTGCTACCTTGAAATGACACCACCAAGCTTAGAACACTCATAAAAAGGGCTAGTGTAACATCCGAAAATTTCAGCCAATTTTAACTTTTCAAAAACAATCCATTTTAATAACGTTATCACAAAAACGTTTTCAATACATTTATTATCGAAGTATTTCCATAATCATGCCATAAACATAAACACAAGGAGCGGTACGATCACACCTTCGCCTTGCCACGGTCTCCTGAAGAACCTGAAAAACATTTAAACCACAACTGTAAGCCCGAAAGCTTAGTGAGATACCCCCAAAATACCAACCACAAATACGCCCTTCCAGGCTACGACCTTCCGGTCCTAAAACATATTGCCTTCCGGCCCATAGCATATTGCCTTCCGGCCCGTAGCGTATTGCCTTCCGGCCCATAACATAAATAGCATATGTAACAATACAGAATATAGAACAACCATGCACATCGGGTCAAACTCCAGTCCAAACAACCATGTAATAGTTCACAGTCAACAAATCAATCAAACAGATCACATAACATATCATCACCTTAACCAGGATACCGACCTAACTGATCACTAGCATAGCATCACCCTACGTCTCATCCAAAATACTACTTACGCACATACGCCTTTCCAGGCCATGACCTTCCGGTCCACATGACATAGAATGCCTTCCGGCCCATAACATAATGCCTTCCGGCCCATATCAAGCAATACCATAACAGACAACTATCCGGATTTCCATCCGATAAAGGGCCGGCCTTGGTGCCGTAGACCCTGTCGATATAGTGAGGATAACTCACCTCGCACTGCCGAAACTCTAAACTGAAGAAGCAGATTCTCGAATCACCGACTCACCGCAAATCCTAAACTAGCCATCATAGCACAAATAAACATTAGGCCAAGCACCATACTCTTCCAAGGGTAAATTGACCATTTTACCCTTAACCCAATCCGGCCCAACATTAGGTAAGCTCCCAAGCCCACCAATGGCCCAAGTCCAAAAGTCCAAAGCAAAGCCCACTATTGGCCCAATTTACTAAAGTGGGCCCACGTCACCAAATGGGCCTAAACTCATGATCTATAATAACCAATGGGCCCAAAATACTCTAACCATAATGTCCAGTCACGGCCCAAAATCCAGCAGTCCAATAACAACCCAAACTATAAGGCCCAAAATAAAAATGTCACAGATGGGGTACGTTGGGCGTACAACAAAGCTCGCATCATGGAAATCGGGACACCGGTCCGCTACACGGGGCGTAACTTCGCTATTCATCAAGTCCTCGTAACTTCTTAATGTCTTAAGCTCTTAAGCCCAAACTTCAGATCCCTAGGCCAAATATGCCTAAGATTCATAAAGTCTCAAACTTTATCACTGGGGACGTCCATAAGCTCTTAATCCAAGGTCTTAATCCATTAAGACCTATGTTTCTCACACATGGAACAACTACAGCTCTTAGGACCTCATTTTTCTCACTCAAGACCTCTCCAAAGGTCTAAAAGGACAGATAATCTCGGCCAACACAAAGCATGAGTCAAGGTGAGAACTTTGGGACAAGAGAGATGCTAAAAACTCCACAACACTTAGATCTATGCATAATAGATGGCAAGCAAGAAGCTTTATACCTCAAACAAGCTCCAAAGGATGGCATCTCTTCAGATCTACAAGCTCCAATCGATCCTCTTCTTCTTTGACAACTTCTCCTTTCTCCTTCTAGCCTTTCTTTTGCCAAAATGGGCTTTCCAAGGTCAAACACACCCAACAATGGAGGATTACTGGTTTTCTAGGGTTTCTGAGGTTAAAGATGAGCTTATGGAGGCTAAGGGGTGAACCAACATGTTCCTTATATAGTGGCTGACCCTAAAATAGGGTTTGGGGTTTCTGAGAGTACGCTGGGCGTACCTCCATGGTACGCTGGGCGTACTCACCCGACCACCCGCAACTTTTCGCCCCTTTACGCTGGGCGTACGTCCAGCTTACGCTGGGCGTACGTCCAGCTTACGCTGGGCGTACCCAGCCAGACTTTACCAATAATTGCATGCATGCCATGCATGCATGGGACCCTTTATCCACTCATACCACAAAGAGCTATAAACAATGATCAACTTCAAAACACCGCAACTCCTCTAATCTAAACCCGCTCCCAAATAACTTTACATTCATACGGGGGTGACGAGAAGCCCAAATGCTTCTAACACATACACCATCCCGAAACCTTCTCGGATGAAACTCATTTCTCGCAAAAGGACCAGAATTACCCTTCCTCTTAAATCTCAAGGACTTATAATTAAACATTGAAAGAACGGGGTGTTACAGCTAGGAACGAAGGGACACTCTCTTAGGGTTTCTTTCTGAAGGATGGTGCTGAGGAACCAATCCATCTCATTCCTTTTATAGCCAACAACTCAAATTAGGGTTTTGGGTCTGGACCGGTTATGCCCAGCGTAGCCTTAGGTACGCCCAGCGTACCCGGGTGGCAACGCGTTCAATTTAAGCGCGCGAGTACGCGCAGCGTACTCTTTGTACGCCCAGCGTACTCGCCCCAACACAAAAGGGACAACATGACATTGATGAAAAGATGAAGGGCTAAAAGGTTATACCTGAATTCCGGGCTGTTACAGTGACCGTTTTTGTGACAACCCGTTTTCTTTGTGAAAACAAACCCTTTCTTAGTGAAAGAAAATTTGGAGAATTCTTCATGTTCTTTACTGTTTGTGTTCTTTAATTGCTTAGTTTAGTTTGTTTTTGTTTATCATGCTTGAAGTGTACCCGATCGATATAAACCTTCACTTAAATACCAAATATGTTTTCTTGAAAACTGATTCATTTCGATATCTAATAAAAAACCATTTCTAAATTGTTATTCCTGATTTTAGTGGTTTTAGATTATAATTTCTAGAAACTTCAACTTATGGCTCATGTCATCAAACTTTCAACTTTCTCCTTTCCCAATTTTCTATAACTCTACCTCAAAATCAGGTAAACAATGTATACCGATAGAATTTTGTAAATAGGATAACATAAAGTGTGAGTAGATAGACAATCAATCATCTATAAATTTTGTTGAAAGAACCATAGAAATTATTGTGTTGCTCGGACAAATGAGAAACACAAACTAACTTCATTGTAAGCATCTGAAAAAACAAATAAGAAACTTTTATGGTTGATAAAAGGATGTGCAAGTAACCATAATTTTCAAAATTAAATCCTTATTCAGTATCCTGCAATGCAATCAAGCTACAAAATCAAACCAAACTTTGACAAAAATAAGATTCAAATTCAGAAACAACGCAAGGAAGTTGTGGAAACTTGTGGATTGGATCGATGACATTAGGAATTAAGGAGTATGGATCTACACAAAGAGAGGTGATATGTTTGTATCCTGTAGCATGTAGGTGGGGTGGGATACTAACCTTGATTCAGAGGGATTATAGTAGAAATAAGAGGCCGCAAATGAGAAATCAAACCCACATGTGGGAGAAAGCCTGCAAATTGAACAAAACATGAAAAAGCCAAACTGCAAAATTGAGCACATATATTTGAATCAATAAGATCGTTCAGAATCTCTACACAAGTAATGTTTAATTTTGAAAAACATGCAGTTGTTCAACATAGTAGAGATTGAAATCATAATCCAAACCTAATATGGAAACCTTTTAACAAAAACATAATGTTCCGGGTGACACAGAGCAGGTTCGGCGGCTTTGGTGGCGCGGACGAAGAGTAGCGATGACTTACGTGTTGGTGAGGGTGTTCCTGGTGGAGGGGAAGATCAACAATGGTTACGTTGGTGTTCAAAATTTGGACTAAATGTGCATGGTAGAGCGGGAAAGGGAGGGTTCGCAGCTCTGGGGAAAATTTGAGAACTGAATTTTAGGGTTAGGAGAGGGGACGTGTTTGCAACGTTTCACAGATTGATTGGATGATGAAGCATCATATGGTTGTATATAATGTATTAGAATTTGTACGTGTTTTATAATATAGTATAAATAAACCAGTTTTATGAATAAGTTATCATTAGATTAGCTTATCAACTCATAAATTTCAAGAAATCTTATAATGTAGTATAAATAAACCAGTTTTATGAATAAGTTATCATTAGATTAGCTTATCAAAATGATAATTATAAATTATGATAAACTATTTTAAACGTCCCACCAAATGTTAAATTACAATAAATTAAATTAAATTAAATCTTTTATGCATACTAAACACAACCTAAGGTTGAAAGTTGGCCGATCTAAAATTAGACTAACAGTTTCTTAAAAAGATTAGTTTATCTATACAAACTAGCAGAAAAATTCGGGCTTCGCCCCGGGCCGTTTTTGTGTTTTTTATGAAAAAATGTAAAAATTTTGACTATAAGGAACAAAAGTGTCAAAATGGTTAAAGAATTAAAAAAGTTGGAATTAGAAAGTTTTTAGATAATGGACAAAAGTTATCAATTCCTTAAAGTGTTGTGGCCAAACTTTGAATAGTAAAAGGTTCCTAAAAAATATAATTTTTTTTATAAAAATAAATGAAAGACAAAATTAACAAAAAAAAACATTCAAGTTTATTATTCATAAGGCAACATTCTTTTAATATATATATATATATATATATATATATATATATATATATATATATATATATATATATATATATATATATATATATATATATATATATATATATATATATATATATATATATATATAATCAACTTAATTTATAGGAAATTATATAAAACTGGATCAATAATGATCTTCATTCGTAGTGAGAAAAATAATGAATTTTAGTTTAATTTCTTTTATAAAACTAAATTAAAATAGGAATAAATACAAAATAAAATTTATATATATATATATATATATATATATATATATATATATATATATATATATATATATATATATATATCCTAATAAATGAAAATGACTTTGCCACATGTCCTTCTCTCATAAAATTAGTCACATGTCATTTTGTCATAATTTGAGATATATTTATTTTCCACTTGTCATTACTTTAATTTTCATTTTCAATATATTATTAATTTAGTTTCCATAAATTAAACCTACCATAATGACTATTAATTTCAAATTTTAAATTTCAAATTCAATTTCAAATAAATTTACAGTTTAAACCTTTATGTTTAACATTTTGTTATAATTAACACGTTTAGTACAAACTAAACACATAATTTTAATTTATTTATTTTTTGCATGTTTTTTTTTCTGATAATTTTCACTTATTTCAATTTCAAATTCAAATAAAATTTTTATTTAATCGTTCGTACTTAATATTTTGTTTTAATCAACCCGTATAATATACGGGTCTCACAACTAGTATATATATATATATATATATATATATATATATATATATATATATATATATATATATATATATATATATATATATACTAGTTTATAACCCGTGAGAACCACAGTTATAAAATTAATTAAATTTTAATAGTTAAAATTTAAAATTATTAATAATTTATTTTAAATAAATTATTAATTAAAAGGTTCTTTTAGTTATATAAAATTATAATTATTGATTTAAATAAATATGTAAAATTATATGACTTATAATTTGTATGAATTTTATTTTAATTTTTATTCTAGTATTGTTAATTTAATGTAATTAGAATGAGAAATTCAAATTTTGAAATTTAAAATGGACAATCAATATATTGACAAAATGGTATACATTAAATATAAGACATAATAAGGTGAAACATGACAAAGAAAAATAAAATTTGCATTAATTATGAGGCTTAATATGATGATAAATGTCAAAAGGAGATTAAAAACTACTCTTTTATTAGAATAGGGATATATATATATATATATATATATATATATATATATATATATATATATATATATATATATATATATATATATAACTAATAAGCCAATAAAAAAAAGTGTCATAGAAGAATTAAATTTTTGATGAACATGAGTAGTTGGGAATTGATTTTTCATTTTTTTTTCTTTTAATGCTGAATTTTTTTCCTTATTTCTTTTATTCCGCCGACTATGCGGACTTTGGAGGAGTGAGTGTGGGTGTGGATTTCAGTTAAATGATATGTATCTACCTTTATTATGGCTCTTATCTCGTAACAAGATTGACATATGTTCATGATATTCTATATAAATTTTTTTTAAGGATAGAGTTCTCGTTACTAATATTATGACACATCAATATAAATAGTGTAATTGAGTTAAACAACATTGTTAATGTTTTGAAACCATTTTAGATATTAATTAAAAATAACGATGATGTACATACGAACAAAAAACACAATGTTATATAGAAATAACTGTTTGTAACTTTATGATTAATTATAAATTTTACAAAACCACTACATGTGTTCCAGTCATGTTACTTCGTAATATCGACCAAACCAATGGACTCTGTAATGGTGGACTACAGGTTGTCAGGCTCGGAAGACACGTCATTGAAACTTAAATCATATCTTATAGATTTTTCAACGAGATATATATATATATATATATATATATATATATATATATATATATATATATATATATATATATATATATATATATATATATATATTAGGTTAAAACCCGTGTAATACACGGGGTTGATTACTTAAATTAACAATAATAAATGATAAATGACTTAGTATAAAAAATAAATAACAAAATTCAAATACATGTAAATCTATAAAAACTAAGAAATAATATTCACATTGTTTTATCTTCCCTAACATTTTAGTGACACACCTAATTATAGAACATTAAATTTCGGATGACTTGTTTGAAAGTACATTGCCAAATGATAGATTCCTAATTATAGCATTGTACTTTGAAAGTACATTGCTATAATTTGGATAACCAAAAGTAAAAGATAACAATTACAACAATGTATTTTCAAAGTACAATGCTATAACTTTTGTAATTAGTCACTATATTAACGTAAAATCACTAAAATAAACAAATATTGAAACCTCTCTTTGAGTTTTTATGTTATTATGTGCAAAAATTATGTAAAAAGCTTCAACATTTTGTCAATTTCTACACCAGTTTTTGTGATCAAAATAGTGTGCTCAAATTGAGTTGCATGACCGCCATCCTTTGTTAATGTAGTCTAGTTATCTTCCCATTTAACAAAATCTGTTGTTCCAAGTGTAAGAATTGGTTATGCACAAAATCTGTAGTCTAGTAATCATCAATTTTAATGATAGGAGTTGGGAGGAAAAAAGAAGAATGGAAAATAGCTAAATGATTAATATCTTAAAACTCTAAAAAGTTATTAAACTAATAAGATACGAGTTTCATACTCCAATTAAAAATAATAATAATAATATATAAAAAATGAAAAAAAAAATGCTAACCCACTTTTTCCCCTAGCTTTGTTCACAATCACCTCATAGAAATCGTGTTACTGAAAATATACATTAGTTATTTATTAGTATCATCTTAATTTTTTTTAATTTGGATTAATTTTTTTAAAATGATGAATGTTACATTATTACATATATGTGGAATAATTAGATCCTCTTTAACATATGAAAGATTTTCAACTGAAGCTATTGATATTTCTCTAAATTCAAGTGCAAGTTATTGCCAAACCTGTAAAAACTCGCCAATTGTATCCCCTTTTCTAACCTAAAACCCACAAGGATGGGGTAAAATGGTAATTTAACAATATTTAGAACATAAGAAATTAGGAATTACTTGCATGACTCTTCGATGTCCTGCACCATCCCAATAACTATAAGTGATTTCAAGAGCCTCATCTGTAATGTAATTAACATATGATTTAGAACTTAAAGGACAATTTTTTGTTAATTAATAAAATATAAGATAAAGTTTTATAATATTAAATTACTTTTTCACGTTCAGCTTGCTCCTCTGCCTCCCTCTCACTAAAGGAGTATGCTTCACACTATGATGGTGACAATTAATCAGCAAAAAATATAAGATTTATAAATTTTTTTATTTTATTATTTGAGAGTTTTCAATCAAAACTATCATGCAAAAAGGTAGTTTCTCTACAACCAAACGTATTTGATTGTTGTTTTTCTGTATATACATAAGAACATTAATTTAAGTTAATGAGTGTTAAAAAGAGAAGTATTTGATTAAATGAACTTAAAATAATGAAAAATAAACTAAACATATGCTTACTATCCGCCTCATCTTATTCTTCTTTCTTCCTCGTTTCAATATCTTCAGAAAAAGATAGCCATGGATTAGCTTTGATTTTCCGTTTTTTTTTTTTTGTAATTGAAGCTCCTCTTCCCTAAAGTAATACAAAAATATAAAATTAGCAATTAAGAATGAATATTAACTGTAAACACGAAAATATATAAATGTTAATGACTTAATGTTACTCACTCTTGTTGTAGCTATTAAAGTTTTCTTTTTCTTCTTCTTCAATCTTAACTCTGAATGTTAACCCTCTGTATACAAGTATAGTTATGTGAAATTCAAAGTTGTTTTTGTAAGTAGTAAGTTGAGTGAAAGGAGAAAGAATGTTTGAATCAGTGACTAACCTTTTCAACATATTGCTCCCTTATGACAGGCACAACTATTTCCTTCTTGAAAGCAGTCTCAAGAATCTGACCGGATTTATAATGTCAACCAAATTCAAATTAACCCCTAAAACACTCGAGAATAGATCGATGACACTGATAAAGATATAATGGGACCTTAATACATTATACATTACAGAACCTTAGGTAATTGACTGATAACAGTAAAGCATGAGCGTCAAATTTACACTTTACAGGCTTATGCTACCCTTAGCTAGGGTAAATTGCGATCCATTAAATTAGGGCATAGAAATCAGTATGGATATACAACAATTGATTGCAAGATGCACATGTAGATGCATGGATATACAACAAATTGGATGTATGTGTTGAATCATGGCTATATAGCCCAAATCTACTTCATAGCCTTTAAGCTAGTGTTCAGTACATTCTTTAAGAATCAAATTCTGATACGGTCCTTTAACATACATCTTTCCCAGTCAAGTTCTTTCAAATACGATGCATACTTGACAATTGATTCAGGGAATTCACACACCGACCTATACATCATTAAAAGAACAGTAAAAATCGCAAACCCAAAATCTTGAAATTCCATAGACCCAAATGTATTGATCAAAGCAATAGGAATACAGAATCAAGAAAATCGATAAGAATGGAACATGATTATGTAAAACACATCTACGTTGAATGAAAAAGTAGAAAAAAAATTATAACAAATAAAACGCACTTCAATCGATCTCAATCAGACTCTCTCTAACCATTCACCGATACCAAAATCGAAAGCTTTAATTGGATTCCATATGACCATTCACTTAGAAAAAAATAAACAAACTTGCATCCAATTAGTTCATGTAGGAGTTAAATATCCGGACGAACCTTTACTCCTTGTGCAAACTTGCAAAAAAGGTGAAAATGAAGTTGCGACTGCTGAGATCTTTGGGTTGAGAAATATAGAAACCTGGAGGTTTAGAGAAAGGGAGAGGAAATAGCCGATGGTGGTTGCGGAGGAAAAGGCAGCGCCCATAAAAAGCAGTAAATGGAGATAGGGATAGAGACGACCAAACCGAAACTGCCCAAAATCGGCTGTTTGAAAACAAAGAAAGAAGATGATGATACCGACAGATTCTTAGAAAACACATAAACCCTAGTCGATGATTCTGCTCTGATGCCAAAGTATCCCATTATAATCCCTTGATACCGATATATTATCTTCGTTTAGCAATCAATGCATAAATTGAGGCTTCAATTTGGGAGGATTTGAATTTTGATTTTGATTTGAATGAGAGACAAAAGATAATGGAAACTACGGTATGTAATACAAGTCAAAGGAAGCAGGGCAATATAGGAAATTCACTTGGATGAAATTGGCGGGATAAATAGATTGGGGAGGGCTAATAGAATGACACGTGGCAAGATTCTACTTATTTATTAGGATAAGATATATATATATATATATATATATATATATATATATATATATATATATGGGTAAATGGCACAAAAAACACTTTTTTTACACAGAAATTCGATTTTGACACCGTGTTTTTTTTGTGTCAATTTTGACACTGTGTTTTCCAATTTGTTACAATTCTGACCACTTGACTGGTTAACCAGGTTACATGCTGACGTGGTATGATGACGTGTCAGTTTTGATGACGTGGCATGCTGATATGATATGCTGACGTGTTAAAATTGATTTTTTTTTCTCACAAAAGACACTAAGTTTTTATTTTTTTCGATTTTGACACTAAGTTTAATTTTTTCTTTCAACTTTGACACTATATTTTTTTGTTCCAAATCGAACATCATTTTTTCCAATTTTGTTCAATGTTGACAATTTTCTATTTGAAACCGTATAAATATTTTTTTAATACATTTAAACCGTATAAATATGTTTTTTTTCATTTAAAAACCATAGTTTTGCATAAATATATTTTTTTACACTCAAACCATATTTTTATGTATAAATATGTATTAGTTATATAAAAATTGTATTTTATATTAAATATGCAACTTTAAAATGTGTTTGGAGGTTTGGAGGCGTGTAGTCGATCAAAACTCGGATATCAAGTTTGCAACTCATCAAATTTTTACATCTTATTAGAAGCTTATGGTTAGTTTGATTCTCATTATATAACTAATGCTTTGAATGTAAGAAAAAAGACACCTTGTATTTAAATAAAAATGTGGTTTTTAAACGAAAAAAATATGTTTATACGGTTTAAAATGTAATAAAAAATATATTTATACGGTTTCAAATGGAAAATAAACAAAATTGAACAAAATTTGATAAATGATGTTCGATTGAAACAAAAAAAAACATAGTGTCAAAATTGAAATAAAAAATTAAACTTAGTGTCAAAATCGAAAAAAAGTGAAAACTTAGTGTTTTTTGTGGAAAAAAATCAATTTTGATATGTCAGCATGCCACTTCATCAAAAGTGACACGTCATCATGCCACGTCAGCATGTAACCTGGTTAACCGGTCAAGTGGTCAGAATTGTAACAAATTGGAAAACACAGTGTCAAAATTGACACAAAAAAAAACACGGTATCAAAATCGAATTTCAGTGTAAAAAGAATGTTTTTTGTGTCATTTACCTATATATATTCTCCTTGATTTATATGGATCACAATCTAGTATTAATGATAAAGGGCATAAGTGTTTTTAATTGTGAGTGTCAATTTACTTTATCTATATTATCAATAGCGTTAATAATATAAAGCCAAAAAAAAAAACAATGGAGACCATATATCAATATTTAAATAAACTTCAAACAAAACCGTAATTAAAAACAAAATAAATATCGAAAACCAAGTAGCACACCATTAATTCAATTAAAGATTTGAAATCGAAGAACCATAAAATGAATAGTGTTTAATTAATCCTACTTAATAAATGAAGATTTTTTTTTGTCAAATGTCAATCTCTCGTGAGTTTTGATACTTGTTATTTTTTGAGATAAATATTATCCACTTGTCAATTTTTAATTTGTTTCATTTTTCTAAAATTAAAGTCATATACTTATATATGTAAAGTATTAAACATCATATATATATATATATATATATATATATATATATATATATATATATATATATATATATATATATATATGATATTAAATTGCAATAAATACGTTTTTCTTTTTATTATTTTAAAATTATATATTAAAAATATTTTCTTTTTACAGTTTAATTTAATGTTTATTTTTTTAAAATCAACTTAACCCGTGTAATTTTACACCTAATTTAATATAAATAAGATTGGAGGCATGTTTTCATCCTTAAAAGAAGAAAAAGAACTTAAAAAATAATCAAAGGAAAGATCACGCACATGCTTTGTAATCAACTTCGGCTCTTTTACGTTTACGGTGTTGACTTGTTTTTATTTATACAAATTAGTTATATTATTATTATATATAATGAACGAGAACAAATATGGTCCCATTATGATCACCATTAACATTCCATCAACAAATTAATTAATCTTATCTACGATATGATTAACATGGCCTTCATGATTGATATTCTATATATTAACATGTTAAACAGTTCATGTTACTTTGTTCAACCCATGATAATAATTACAAGACTTTTTCATCTAAAAGGATTTTTTTTTTAATTGAGTTTGATACGTAGTAACCAACTTATTTTTTGAAATTATTGTAATTTAGAGTTTATAAGACTATACAAATAGTTTATACTAGCTTATAAGTAGGGGTGGAAATCGAGTCGGGTTCGGGTTGACGGGTTGAAAACATCAACCCAGACACGATCCTTCTAACCCGTTTAATTATACGGGTTTGCGGGTCCGATTCGGGTTCACGGATCAGATTTGGGTTCGTGAGCTAGATTTAAGTTCACAAATCAGATTTGGGTTTACGGGTTGACCCATGAACCCATATATTATTTGCTGTTAAGCGTGTCAAACCCAACAAATGATATGGGTACAATATACTTCGAAAGAACACCGCTATATTGCACTAAAATGGTAGTACATGATAACCAGGGTCGATCCATAGAGACATGACTAAAATTTATATATTTTTGCGTAAAGTACTTTGTCACAAAAAGTAAAAGGAGGTTATATATGCAATAAATTCAAGTAAATGATTAAAGAAACAAGTAAACGGTTAACTAATTGAAATAGATTCAGATTTTATAAAAGACTCCAACTCCATGTATGACATTTAGTGATGTGATTCCAAGAGGATATAATATTTACTCAATTATATCTAAGTTAGTACTTGAAAGTGTTAACAAGCTCTAACACTATCCATTCACCACATTAACTAACCAAAATAAGCTCTTTGATTAACACGAACCTTATTGACCTAACCTAAACAAGCTCTTAACATTAGATTAAAAGATTGCATTAAGTTTAACGTGAATGTTCCTATCAACACCCAATACTCCTCACAAGCTCGGGAGAGTAAAAGCGTGTGAATATGATTTACACTTGATTTATTCAATAGAAATCAATTTAGTGTTTGTTACCTATTCCAATTCACAAAAGAATTATGGATTTTGCGATTTAGATAACTTGATTGATCTAAACCTAATTTAAACGGTCAATAAGAAATAAATCTAGAATCAAACATATAATTGAAACAATTCACTAGATAGAAATTAGAATCAAACATCAAGTCACATGATTAAAATCACAACCATAGCCAACTCATTCATTAAACTGTTCAAAACAAACATCAAGTCATAATATCCAAAACATCAGAGTATAAATTATTTCAAATGCGGAATCCACGAGGGGAGGATGTTGTGTCATCACACCGGACCCTTCCTTTTGGAACTAGAAGAAGCTGAAATCATAAACACAAACTGTAAGCATAACGCTTAGTGAGTTCCCCAAGTACCAAATACTACACATGAAAGAAGATAAATGTTATGGTCCAAATCATAGTCTTTTCGTTCAGTGCTGAGGGCCAAATCACGGTCTTTCATACAAATGTCAGGGCCAGGTCTTGGTCTTCCATATAACTGTCAGGGGCCAGATCTTGGTCTTCCATATGATCATCACAAGGCATCCAAAATTCTACACAACAAACAATGTGTCTGTTGGAACCTTCAACCCATGGATCTGGTAAGGAAACTCACCTCATAGGTAGACGAAAAGCTGAACTGACACGTTGATCCAAAATCCTCACTACCAGTCACCTTTACGAACAACAGTAACCAAAACTCAGACTACCATTCAAATACCTAAAATACCCCTAAGTCAAACCCTAGTCAAAATCCAGGTCAATTCAACCGATTCAACCGGTTTAACTCAGTCAATATGTGGGGCGTACTCCTCGTGTACACGGGGCGTAACTCACATTTGACCAAGGATCGGGGCGCTGACCTTGTACGCTCAGCGTACCCTATGGTACGCCCTGTGCATGAGGCTGCTTGCCAACCTCTAAATAAGCGCTTAATCCCTTAAGCAACTACGACCAAACTTCAGATCTAGGTCACAAAAGATGCTCTAAACCATAAAGTTTCTAACTTTATGGTATAGACCATAAATATTAAGTCCTTAACACCAAAACTCCAGTCTCTTAACCCATTAAGACCATCTAGCACTTGCATGGAGGGAAACTAGTGACCAAGAACCCAACTTTATGACTTTACACCCCTTAAAACCTCTGAAAGGACAACTCAAATGCCTCGGAGTACCTTCAACTCACAAAGGCTAAGTTTGGGACCAAAAAGGGAACTACTTGAGCAAAAACTAGATCCAAGAGATTTCTTCATCAAGTTTGAAACTTTTTACCTCCACAAGGTACACAAAGGGGACAAAATGATGCATGCAAAGCCTTGAGTGAACCACCACCACTTCAATGCTCTTCCTTCTACTCCAAAGGATTTATATGGCACCAAAAATAGTTAAACAAGCTTCAAAATGTACAAACACACTTTAGGTTGTCGAAATGAGGAGGGATGCTGAAGGTAAGAAGGAGCATGAGGCCATAAATGTGTTTAAATAGTGTCCAAACCCTAATATTTAGGGTTTGCACCCTGGCTATGTATACTCAACGTACTAAGGTTCTCCAGAGTATGCCCTACATACGAGGGTGTACACCCCGCATACTCCAGAGGACTTCGGATTCACGATTTTGCCACAGGGGACTAAACTTGGAAATTAAACATAACTCAAGGGTTAAAACGAATACTTGAATTCTAGGTGTTACAACTTACCCCCACTTGAACTAGACTTCGCCCTCGAATTCTGATGTCGCGAACAAGTCTAGATAGTGCTCTCCTATCTCCTCCCCCCGGCTCCCACATCTATTTGGAAACCTTTCGATGCTGCCACTGGACCTTGACCAGTGACACTTCCTTGTTGCATAGAGCCTTCGTCTTCCGATCTAAAAGCGTCACCGGTCTCTCCATATAATTCAAGCGATCATCAACCTAAATGTAACACCTATGTTTCTAGGCTAGTCATTAATGTCGATGTAATAGTCTAGGTTAACCTTTATAACCCGTCTTGAAATAATTAAGATGTATTATTTGAGTATTATGTGTTTTGTGCTTAATTGTGTGACTTAAATGAATTAAGGATAAAAATAAGCATCAAAATGAAATGTTAGATAAACCCGATATCTTTGAAGGATGTGGTAGTGGTCGTGACGAGGTTTCCGAATATATAAAGAATGCCAAAATCCGAGTTATAACGAAGAAGTTATAACCTGTTGAAGTTTTGCGACAAAAGCGGTACGACACTGTATGACATAAATAGTGAGTTTACGATAGATCGATATTTAGCCTTAGTGATCTAAACTAAAGTCGTAGAATACTTTAAACCGAGAGCGTGCATAAGAAGAACGTCTAAATCTGACTTCGTATGAGTAAGTTATGATTTTTTGAAGTTTCGACTTAGCGGTATGCAACCCAAAGTTCGAATATGAGATCGGGTGATTTCTAACCAAAACAATCTAAACGAGAATTAAAGATCTCGTCGATAGCAATGTAACAGTAAAAAGACAGACGAAAACGGACGTCAGATGAAGAAGTTATGAATTTCTAACGGAGTTTTCCTGTCCCGACCTACTAAAAATAATATAATAAAAATAAAGTGAAAATTATCCGACGGAGTCTAAACGAGAGTTGTAGAGCATAATCTCACCTACGCATGGATATAAAGAACGTCGAAAACGGAGCTCGCATGCAAAAAAATATGAATTTCCGAAGTTCGGGGAACGAACTTCAACCCTTGTGTCAGATCTCACGACATGAGCAGGTGATAGACATCTTCCAAGGCAAGTGGCCATGACGAATGCAATGACATATCGAGCTCACGACGTAAGGACTTGTGGCTCATGATGTGGGCCTAGATTTCCAGCCTCCTATAAATAGGAAGCAAGGGCTGTCATTTAGGGTTGCTCAATCTCTTCTCTCTCACCCGTATTACCTCGATTTATGTGCAATTTATACCCACGAAGCCCCGGTATCATCCCGATACCCGAAACAAGTCCCAAAGCTCCGAAGATCCCGAAAAGAAAAGAGTTTCCGAGCCGAAGCTCTGCCCGCGAGAAGTCCAGTTTTTGTGAAGCATCCCAGTTTCACCAAAGAATACTGTTTTAAAGAGCCGTAGTGCTGTCCGAGCATCGTCTTATCAAGTGAGTGCATAGTCCTTTTAATATACACGATTTTAATACAAGTATTGATGAATGTATTAGATATATGATATGAGTAAGTGTGTAGTTGCTTTCTGATAATACACATATATGAATTATATTCTATGAAATACATGCTATGTGATTTTATACTATTTATTATGTGGTATGAGTATTGAATGAACATGTTATACATGTTTTAAGCTGTATATAAACAAGTATATTTTATCTACAAATATTTTGGGTAGAACATGGGTAGATAGTGATGTGTGATGAAATAAAAATGATGAGAGGCCTCGATTTGATTGTGATCTAGTCGTCCAGCAGAATATGGATGACGACCATTAACTTTTCTAAACAGTTCAGTGGAACGCTGGTAGGCTCATAACCTGTAGGTGTAGTGAACTTGGGTGTTCATTTGTTGTATTCTATCCCCCTCATGGTTGCCTTAGGACATTCATTGCTAAGGAAACCCCTTTGCAGTTGTGTCCGTCCCGATGAAAATCTTAGATTGGGTCCCTTGTAATAGTTGTTGTCATAGGGACTTAAAGTGAGGATAACAGGAATGGGTAATCGGGTTATTTTGGTTGGTGGAATTTAATATACTTATTGTTGTGGGTAGAAAACCTTATATGCTCACCAGGCTCCCAAGCCTGACCCACTCAGTTTCTTTGTATTACAGGTAGTGGCGTGAGAGCATAAGTTGGAGAACTTGTGAAGATGTTTTTGTTTATAGACCAATAGTTGTATATAACTGTGTAAGGTCTATGTTTTATTGTTTATGCTTTTGTGTCTGTATCGGAACATGACATCCCAAGTTTTGATATATAATGAAAATACATTTCTCTAAGAAATGCTTTGATAACCTTATTTTATCATGTATTGTTTTAGGGACAAATTCCACAACTCTTTTAAATCAATGGATTTACTTTGATTTTATTTTAAAAGCATAAATGAAACCGGTCTTTTTTGGTCGTGATTTTGGGGAAGTCACACTAAATGTCATCCAGAGGAATGACTGCGGACTCATCGACCACACACTTCTGATACCGAGACACATGGAAAGTGTTGTGGAACTGGCTGAGCTCATCGGGAAAATCCAACTGATATGCGACCTTGCCCACCTGGGCTAAAATCCTAAAAGGCCTAATGGATATGGGGCCCAGCTTGTCCAGCTTCCTGAATTAGATGACACCTTTCCAAGGCGACACCTTCAGAAGAACCAAGTCTCCCACTTGACACTCGAGATCTGAATGTCACCGATCTGCATAACTCTTCTGCCGGCTCTGCACAACCCGCAACCTACCGCGCACCTGTTGGATCAACTTCGTAGTCTAGAGTATAACCTCTGTACTACCCATGACTCGATCCCCGACCTCCTCCCCCCCCCCAACAAATCGGATTCCTACACTTCATTCCATACAACATCTCAAATGGTGGTCGGTTAATATTGGCATTATAACTATTGTTGTAGGAGAACTTAGCTAAATGGAAGGTACGTATCCCAACTCCCTCCAAAATCCAACACACAAGCTTAGAGCATATCTTTGAGCATCTGAATCGTCCTCTTGTTCTGGCCATCAGTTTGAGGGTGGTATGTTGTAATAAAGTGCAACCGAGTACCAAACTCCTCGTGGAATTTCCTCCAAAATCGAGAGGTGAACCGAACATCCCGGTATGAAATCACCAATGTCGGCACCCCGTGCCGAAGTACTACCTCCCGAAAATAAATGTCTTCTAACTTCTCTATGGATATACTCTCGACAATCGGTATGAAATGCACACTCTTGGTTAGTTTATCTACAACGACCCAGATAGAGTCAACACCACGTGTCGTCCTTGGCAATTTTGTGATGAGATCCATAGTGATCTCCTCCTACTTCCACATAGGAATGGGTAACGGTTGCATACTGTCGTGGGGTCTATGATTGTCAGCCTTTACTTTCCTGCAAGTCAATCATCGCTCAACAAACCAAGCTACTCCCTCTTCATACATGGCCACCAATAGTTCAACCTCAAATCTTTATACATCTTCGTGCCCCCTGATGAATAGAAAACTTTGACTTATGCGCTGATATGTGCATAATTAGTTCATATTAAGTATTCATTTATTAACTTAATTATCGCATATTATGGACAAAAGGTACTTAAAAGTGTTAAATTATGTTTTTCAGTCCAAAGATGAAGCTCGAAAGCAAAGGGAAGCGGGAGAAACAGTTAGAAGATTGAGAATGGAATAAAGAAGAAAAATACTGAAAAAGGCACTTACTCGGCGAGTCAGATCGTTTGCTCGGCGAGTCCAATCGAAGAATCGAGAAGATAATGACTCGGGATCCCAGAGAGTTATCGCAATACGGGGAATGTGAGAGGGACTCGACGAGTCAACACTTGACTCGACGAGTCGGTTCATATATTTATAGATAATTCCACAGATCGATGGGATTCGATTTCTAACCTAATTTAGTCGACAATTAACTTCTGTTAAGCCGTTTTGAGGGTCTAGGAGGCGGCCGGAAGGCCGTTAAGCTAACGGAAGCGGAGATCGGAAGGATTGGAGAGCGGATACATGTTGATTATCATATGGTTTGCTGACGTGACCATGTTTAGCATTCTATTATGGTACTTTTCTGTATTTAGTTTCTGATTTAGGTGTAAAAACCTTTTACTTTGTGTTTATGATTGAATGAAGCTTTGATTATTAGACTAATTGCTATATTAAATAGTTTATTTGTGTTTAATTTATCTTGCCAAGCTTGTTTAAAGATCCTCATGTGTTAATGATGATTATTTTCTGTTAATTGTTAAGTGAATTGAGTTGCTTGAACATCTGCTCGATTGCTTGTCTCTTATGATTTTTGATGACCATCGAGATTATAAGACTAGAAATAACGAATGTGAAACTAGGATTAACTTGAGAATAGGTAAGTTAATGTGTGAGCCTTGTTTGATGACCATCAACAAGAGGTTAATTAAATGTCTACATTGATTAACTATATTTACAAGTCTTGCTTGATACGAACTGAACACTAGGAAGCATGTTAGTTTAATCAACTGATCACTGTTTGAATTGACTTGTTTGCTAAAGGATTAGTTATAGTGAACATGAATCTAATCATTTTAGGAATCGGTGAACATGAATAAATGAATTTGTGTATGCAATTGTCTAAGTTTTTAAGGTGTAATTTGTTTAAACCAAAGTACCTGAAGAGATTTGCTTTCCTGTTAGTTTATCGAGAGTTGTTAATTAATTGTTAGTTTGAGATTTATTAAACTATTTCTTAATTCTTTCCGTGTGACCTGTAACCTATAATCAAATATATTAAATTAATCCACCGTTCCCTGTGATCGACACCCAACTTACCTAAGCTATACTGTAATCTGACTAGGTACACTGCCTATAAGTGCATAGATAGTCTAAGTTTGTTAGGTTATAAATATTAAAATTAGTGGGTACTTTTGTGCACATCATGCGCCTCCTCCAGAACCGTCTGTATCACCCCACCTGATGTTGGGACACAAACTCTACCGCACTAAGTCAACAATCCATGACTGTCCCTGACAAACAAGGGAATTTGTCCTCTGATCCGCTCGGCCTTCCAATTCTCATTTTTCAAACCCTCAACATGAGCTTCCTTGATCAAATCCAATAAAGGCGAGGTGACAACCATCCTCAAGCAAACATCTTTGATAGAAGAACTCGCCGCCTTGCGGCTCAAAGCATCGGCCACCATATTGGCCTTCCCAGGGTGATACAAGATCTCGCAATCGTAATCCTTTACCACCTCCAGCCATCTCCACTGCCACATATTTAGATTTGGCTAGTCCATCAAATACCTCAAACTCTTGTGGTCAGTGTAGATAGTACACCAGACCCCATACAGATAGTGCCTCCAGATCTTGAGGGCAAAAACCACGACCCCCAATTCTAAATCATGAGTAGGGTAGTTCGCCTCATGAGGCTTTAGTTGCCTTGAAGCGTAAGCAATCACCTAACCCCTCTGCATAAGAACGGCTCCCAAACCCGAAATAGAGGCGTCACAATAAACCACGAAATCGTCCAAGCCTCGGGGATCATGGGAATCAGTGCTCACACAATCTCTGCCTCAGGGTCTAAAAAGCCAACTGCTGGTCAGGCCCCCACCGAAAGGTCACATTCTTCTTCATCAAACGAATCAAAGGCACAACAATCTTGGAGAAATCCTAGATAAATCTCCGATAATACCCTCCGAGACCTAAGAAACTCTGAATCTCATACGCGGTCCTCGGAACCTCCCATCGCATCATAACCTTGATCTTGGTTGGGTCAACCAAGATACCCTTTTGGTTGACGATTATCCCTAAAAACTGCACCTTGCACAACTAAAACTCACATTTGGAGAATTTGGCATGAAGCCTCTCCTTCCTCAGGGTCTCCAACACCTCTCGCAAATGCTGCTCGTGCTGCTCCTTGGTCTTAAAGTAGACCAGAATATCATCAATGAACACAATCATAGAGCAATCCAGCATTGGCCTGCAGACTCAGTTCATGAGGTCCATAAATGTTGTTGGCACATTGGTGAGCCCAAATGGCATCACCAAGAACTCGTAATGACCATAATGAGTCCTGGCGGTTGTCTTATGCACATCCTCTTCTCCGACCCTCATTTGGTGGTACCCTGATCACAAATCAATCTTGGAAAACCAAGATGCACACTGAAGCTAATCAAACAAATCATCAATACTTAGAAGTGGATAATGGTTCTTCACAGTTAGCTTATTCAACTCCCGATAGTCATTACAATTTTTTTTTTGAATTGTCTTTCTTCCTCACAAGTAGAATCTGTGCTCCCCAAGAAGAACTGCTCGGACGAATATAACCCTTGACTAGAAGCTCCTGCAGTTGTGTAGACATCTCCTGCATGTTAGGTGGCCCGAGCTGATACGACGCCTTGGCTATCGGAGCCGCATCGGGTACCAAATCAATCTGAAACTTAACCTACCTCTTGGGAGGAAATCCTGGTAAATCCTTGGGGAAAACATCAAGGAAATCCTGCACAATGGGCACCCTACTCAACTATGTTGTTCCCTCAACCCATATGTAAGAAACATAAGCTAGGAACCCCGAGAAACCCTGCTGCAGATACCTCCTGGCTCTCGCAGCTGAACAAAGAGTTGGACCATGTGAAGCTCTCTCACCAGAAATAGCCAGTTCTCTCCCACTTGGGGTTCGAACCCTCACCAACTGCCTCTCACAATAAATCATGACCCCATTGGGTCCTATCCAATCCATCGCGATGATAACCTTTCATCCTCTCAAGGTGATTGACACCAAATCAGTAGAGAACCTCTCGCTAAACATGTTCAGGACACACCCACAGAAAATCCTCAAAGCACTCATGGTACAGTCATTCGCAATCTCCACCTCTACAGGGGAACCAAAGTCCCTAGAGCATCTTGAAACTTCTTATTGAGCGCAAGAGATACGAAGGACCGGGCATCCCCCGAATTAAACAAAACATGAGCAGACAAACAATTGACCAAAAAGGTCCTTATACAAGATCACAATAAGCATAAGCATAAACAAAGAAAGCAATAAAATATAGAGATAAAACACATATAAGTAACCACATTCGGCACTGCAGGGGCCTCATTGGTGGTCAGCTGAAAAGCCCTGCTCTTCACTACAGGAGCCTCCGTCTTGCCCTGGCGGCCGTCCGTAATACTCAAGATGGATGGCGCAGGTGCAGCCACTGCTCCCCCAGACAACCTCAGATAATCGGCCTTTTTATGGACGGTCTGATTGCAATGAAAGCAAATCAGATTCCTCTTGGGGCAAACCCTGATCACGTGGCATGACTGGATACAGCTAAAACATCCTGATCCTGCTGATTGGTAAGCTCCACTCTACGGCTTGCCACACTTGGCATAACAGCCCCAACCTGCTGCCCCTGGCGATAGCATCATAGGTCTTGGGCCTCTTAGACTAGCCCACTAATGCCTGATCCTGCTCCAGCTTCCTCTTCATTCAGAGCTCCAACTCAATCTCCCGCTTGAGGGCCTTCTCGATCATATCATTCAGTGTCTTGCACCCCAAAAAGGTCACGAACTCTCTGATATCCTCCCTCAGCATGTCATGATATCTCGTCTTCCTCATCTCCTCATCACCATCGTATTGTGAGCCAACAATACTCTCTCCCTGAATTTGGCGGTAATCTCCGCCGTAGTCGCTATTGTCTGGCAAAGCTCCTAGAACTCCCTCGCCAACTGCTACACCTCGATAGTTGGTGCAAACTCTATGTAAAACCATTGAACAAAATCCTCCCAGGTCATCACCTCCATTGTTTCCGTCCCTACAACATGGGTAACCTCCTCCTACCAATCTCGTGCTTTGTCCCTCAATAGGCAGGATGTGAATCCCACCTTTGCCCCTTTAGGGAAAATGCTCGTCTGCTGAGCATTCTTCATGTCAGCGATCCAACGACGACTAGCAGTGGAGGTCCTTAGCCCCAAAGAACTCGAGAGCTCCATAGGCCTTGAACTCCTGGAATGAAGGAGCTCGAGCACCAATATGACCCAAAACAATCTAGGCTCGAAAAGTCCCGAGCCTCTCATCCATAAGCTCCATAATCCCCTCCTTGATGGTACCAAACAACACAGGGGTAACATCCAAAATCCCACGAGTAACCACAGCCGATATAAACTCGAGCAACCTCTCATCAATTGGTTTGGCACCTGGACCAGAGCTTGAACCAGAACCTCCTCGAGTAATCATCACAATCCTAAAACTGAAACACAACATATTAACAATCAGTTTATGACCATAGGGAAATTCCCAACACAAAGGCCTCCTTAGAGTTGCCAGGTTTGCTCTTGTCTTAGGTACAGGTCCTATGTTTTCAGTAGTATGGGCCCAATACTACCTTCCACACCTACTTGTACCTTCCTCAAGGTTAATCCTGATTCCTCTAAGTTACCACACTACAACCCTAAAAAAATTGTATGCCACACAACATACATATCCTAGACTATCCTAGGAACTCTCAACTCTCACCACTCATAGTACCAAGAACCTCAATCAACACTGTTGGTTGCCTTATGCACCCAAGTTGTACATAAAATATGATCACATATATTGTCAAATGAAGATTCTACCCTAAGTCCACAACCAAACAAGGAACATGAAATGAGGCTAAATCGATCATTCTAGGGCTATACAATCCTAGTCATACACAACTTTGATAACATAAACTTAGCAATTAAACTTTGATAACATACACTTAGCAATTAATGTTGGGTCTTGAGCACTACATCAATCCTATGGTGTACATGCAAACCCTAAAGCTTTGGATCTAGTTTGTCTAATGAACATGAATTAATCATCCAAATCTCATAAACCCTAATTCTAGCATACAATAATCAAAATTGACAAAAGAATAGAGTTTAGATCTTACCTTGATTGTTATGTTACAATAACAATCGGAATCCTTCTTGTAATTGACTTCTGACAGCCTAGTGCCTCAAATGTTGCTCCTCTAATGGAGTCACAAACACCATATGCAACAAGATGAACAAGGAGAGAGGGGGGAGGCACCAAAAACATCCAAGAACCCTTAGGGATTACTTCACCGCGTTTTGGGGGCCTTAGGGCTTCCTTATATAAGTAGGCTATTAGGGTTTTCAACTAGGAAACCCTAATTTGACTACTTAGGCCCTAAGTAGCCCATAGACTCCCTCCTTAGAGGCCTTGGACGAATTCTTATGGGTTTCCCCATAGATTTTGTCCACTCCAACTTCTATGGAGTCCATTAGCCCATTTATGCATTTATCTTATAATTACACAATCAGTCCCCTTTATTTAATTAATCTCTTTTAGCCACAAAATTAATTCTTATTAATTCTTGACTAATATTAATTAAACAATATGATTTCTCTTTAATATACTATTCATATAATATATTAATAAATCATAATTAATCCTCTTTCTCCTTAGTTCATCCTCTCAGTTGCTATGGTAAAGGCAACCCAAAAGGACCATGCTCACTATCGTGTCAAGTACATACCAAAATAGTTATGGGCTTAGACACCTAATCCAACAGTCTCCCACTTGGATATGTCTAATAACTATATCGCGTATGCTTCGGAACCTGATTAGCAATCATAGCTTTCAAAAGCCGTTGTCGAACTCTGATCATATCATAAACGTGTCCTTTAGATAAGGGATCATATATTCCTCCATTCTAGATATCGTATAGACATTAGACATGGATTATAATCATTATCTCAGTCTATGTGTTGTTTCCCGACTTCCGATTTATGACGACTAACAACAGACTACAATTGAACACATCAACTTAGTCCCGACTTGGCCAAGCGCTTAAGGTGTCATCACTAAATCATTGAGGGGCCCACAAATATCGCTTTTAACCCACTTTGGTTAAAAGGAACGGATAAACTTTGACTCAATGTTCGCTTGTACCTACTCATCAAATCACACATAACAATATGTTTTATAACACCAAGTTATTGGCGCGTTTACATATTATCAATGTGCAACCGACTTGCAGAATACAACTCACACATCTCGGTTTCAAGAATATAAGATATTATTGTCTCACTAATCACTCGTGATAAAATCCATGTAGCGATCTAAGTGAGCGTGGGTTTAATCCAATACTCTAATCCCATAGGAGCACTCATGAACCCTGTAGCAAACTTTTGCTATGTCTAAAACACTTTAGACAATCTACAATCAGATTCATGACAATCTTCTTTCATACCTACTTCCAAAGTATGATCGACTGTGGATGGTTTGAATAATCTTATTATTTGGGAAGTCAAAACATGCAAGGTGAAACACAATAATAATCGAATCCAATATGCCCTAAACTTTTGAGTATAAATAAAACCCCTTTTATTTAGTCACCATATTGATTACACATCATTCATTATATAATGTTTCGGATATTCAACTTATTACTTGAATCATAACAGTAGTTGTCCCATGCACCAAGTATGCACACTCTGTTTACCTACGGTCCATACTTTGTGAAATAGATCAATTGAAAACATTTTGCAATGATGCTCATTTCACAATCCCTTAGTCCTTATCGTTAGTGTAAGAACACAAAATTCCCGCTGCTAATAGAACATGTTAGATTCTAACATTTTATGTAATGATCCTTTTGTAATCTTATTGCATAAAAGTCACCAAGACTTTGCCAATGAGATTACAAAGTTCTTTATTTGCGATTGTTACAAGAAAAATCCATAGATGTGAATTCTCACATTCAAAGTACATTCCTTTGAACATCCTTCTTGCATAAAAGTTTCTAATCTAGACATAGATTCTCGATATCCAACTCCCAATATGGAAACATTTCCGTATTTTCCATACGACAACTCATTATTAATAGAATCATATTTAATCATAATAATGTCATTATGGTCCATTCGTTACTATACTTCCAACTACCCACAAGTGACCAATCCTTGGCGATCCTTAGATTGTACTTGGCAGTTGTTTAATTATTTTAGTCAAATCCGGTTCTAGTCCCTTTTCCCTCTTAATGCCCTAGGCATTTGGGAATTTTAGAAAGGTCGAATATTACAGCATATGCAATCGATCCTATACCCGAAGCATATGGGACACAATTCATAATGAAAATTGATACTTTACCAGTTCCTTTCTATAATATTGCCATATATAGAATCCTTTTAAGTTGAATCTTTTCAACATAACATCCATATATGTCCTTTGACTAAATTTGATTATTACTCGATCCAAGCTTTTAGATTTCAAAACGAAGTATAATATTATCTCCCTTAATTATAGCAAAACAACTATTCAACCTTTGCAAATTGAAACTTTGCTTTCTATAATTAATATTACTAACTTGCAACACTTAAAATAGTATTCATGCTCCCACTAACATGATAATTATATCCATACCAGAATAACATGTATGCTCCCACTAGCTTTGACACGTATTCAGAAAACAGTTGGACTTCTAGAAATCAATACTTATTGACTTCCACAGTTCATATTTCTAATACGAGATGCTTCGATAAACCTTTATCAAGCTTCACAAACTCATACACCTTTCCTTAGAAAGCTTATATGTGTGTTTAAACAATTTCAACACTTATAGCAATAAGTCTTAAATGTTTAAAATAATTGTCAAATCTCAAAATTCGAACTATGAAGAGGGATGCCATAATTATAATCGAATTTGAGAATGCAATTTACACAATAGCTAACTCCTCAAAATCTTCCTAGTGTAAGCGTTTCCTCACAATCATTTTCATGAAGGTGAGAAACCTTATGACACTTAGATTTTATGGTGTATGTGCTCTTATCCATGTGAATTTGTCATAACCATAATCATAAGATAATGTTTGTGTCAAATCCAAACTCTTATGGACATAACTTGTTCATTCTTAATTTCTTGCCATCAAGGGTCCCACCATTGCTTCCAAGTTATTTAGCAACTCACTTATACTAGTCAATGTACTTTCATTGAACAAGGTGCTTGCCCTTGTGCAGTCAATTGAGAACTCATAGAACTCATATGCATAAGTAAGTTTACTGGAATGGAATAGAAATAAAATTCTGTCAACACGATTGGTTACAAACCTCAAGTCGTGTGCTAGCGTTTAATAGGTTTACTCTTGATTAGTTCTTGAACCTTTTCAAGATCATTTAGACTCCCACTAGCCTCTTGACATATAAGATTCTCTTGTCAAGAAACATTTCTTGACAAACAAATATTCAAGAGTTAGTGTGGATTCTTATCAAGACAAACCACTACACACAATTGGTATTAGTTGGTCTTGGTCTTATCCAAGACATCACAATTTACCAATTTCAAACATGCAAGAGTAAGAAAAACAATTTTCTACTTCACATTTGATGAATGTGTTAGAACTTCTTAAGATGTGTCACTCAAGTCACAATCTTGGAGTACGACTCTAAGACTTGATTTTGGAACGAATTATGACTCATCCTTTTTTGATTTAACCATTTCAACAATTTCTGATTCCTTTTCTTAGCCATACCAGTGCACTAAGGTTTACCTAGAGGATAAATTGTGATATGGTTTCACAATCAATGAGACAATCATAAAACATGATACAAAAGTACTCTTCCATCTTTTCAAATTAGAGACACTTTTATCTTTCTGCCTTATTGATTCTTCTTATTCATTCTGCCATTCATTGCAATTTTTCAATGAGTCAGAAACATACTTAATCTTGTAAGTATAGCCACATTTACTAGGCATTTGGTAAATCGTGATGAATAATCTTATTGTTATTTGTGGCAGACCTGACCAGTGCACAACATTGTATTCTAGTCCTCTAGTCCTTCACTTGACTCACATACTTGTGTGATCGAGGATTTAGTCTTAATTTCCTAAGTATCAAGATTTCCATACATCACATGATTCAAATCATGTGATTCCAAGCTTCTGTCCAATTGAAACTTGGGCGATAGGAATCTTTCCTTACTTAGAAAAATTATGACACTACCATAAATAACATAACTAAGAATCATATCCACTTAATATTTCTTATAATAGAAATACACAAACACCAATTTTCATACATGTCATTGCAAGAAAATATATAAATAAGACAAAACCAAAATTTATTTTATTTATAAAAGGTGCAGAAAAACTTGTCCTTACAATGCAATTCGAATGAAAACTAGCTATTACACATTCCTAAGCAATCTATCATAACTCTAAAAGTAGCAACTCCAAAAATACGATCATCGAATCATGCGATCGAAATCCATTTCTTCGTGATCATACTCAGATCACTTCTTCATTTACGCTTCCTCTCTCTTCTTCGATCCTATAACACATTAAAATGTAATCTTATTACATCATGTATTAAGAATCAAAAATAGAGAACTTACTAGAGTTAGATAGTGGATTTTACCTGAAGCATAGTCATACATCTTGAATCTCCCGTCTATTAGATCTCTCAGATAGCCAGGGCAGCTTCGTAACCAATGCCCCCTCTTTTGGAAGTAGAAACATATGGATTCTTCTGGAATGGTACATGGGACTATCTCAGACTTAGCCTTTCTTTTGGGTAGAGAAAACTTTTCTGGACTTCCAATGTTGACATTTCTTATAGAAGTTTGGGATATTGATTTACCAGACAAATTTGCTCGACCAGTGCACCAAATCATTGTTGATTCAACAACAATAAGCAAATAAGTCAAATCAATGAGGGTCACGTCATGTTCCATCATATAGTACTCTCTAACGAACTTACTATATGAATAAGGAAGTGAGTGAAGAACCATGTCAACACCCAACTTCTCCGAGATATCGATTCCCAACATTCCCAATCTATCAATATGTAACTTCATATCTAAGACATGAGCACATACCGACTTTCCATCTTCGTGTCTTTTCGCCAAAATGGCTTGAGTGACCTTGAGCTTTTCAAGTCTTAGAACACGTGCGTCAGGGAGAATTATTGGAGAAGGCGGAGGAAGTGAAGCATGATTTCCATTTCCACAATCCAATCGTGGAACATCATCTTCAAGTGGAAAACTTTTTCCAACGGATTCAGGAAGACCATAGTTGTCAGACTTTGACATCTACAAAACAGGAGAAAAATCAAGTTAGTTGATTGAGTCCTTAATAAAACACCCAAATGAGATATTACGGCTAGGACCCAACACAACATTCTACAATTTGGAAGAAGGATGCCGTATTACAAAAGAACATTTTAAGGTAGGTAAATGACGATTTACCAATTTCCACCATGAAAAGCAAAAAAGAAATTTAGGTTTTAAATGAACTGAAACTCCTAGATCTTTTGATATTCGTTGAACTTTTCAATGGCATATTTAAATCTCGAGTGTGCCCTTCGTTTGTGACCGGGATGCCGAGGATCACAAACAAGTCATGGATAAACATGCAAATATACATGGTGCCCCCAATGTTACAGTCACCTAATCGATGTGTCGGGTAACTACACACACTCCATCGATCAATGAAAAACATCGAGTCACCCTTTGCCACCTTTGCTTAGAGCCCAATTAGTGTGTCGGTTAACCACATACGCTCCACTAACATCTTAGCAAGGGTACAAAGTGTAATTTCATGGAATAGCACCAACTCCACATTTTTCCTAAAGTAACTAAGATTTGGGAATTTATAAAAGTGTTTAGTTACTTCGTGCTTCATTATACTTATAATGGAAGGTTGCGTCCTATCCTACCTGTTCGGCTAATGACCCTCCACTAGTCAAGAGTGCGGTGGGTAAGAATGGATACCCAATGGCGGTCATTTTACAGGCCGCTTCCTTAAACACCCCTTATAGACCAACTTCGTGAATGAGACCTACTAATGGTAAGACTGACATTTTGCTTATAAATATATAATTTTAGACTTTCAATTTTATATATAGTATAAGGGTGTATTTTACACTTTTAAAATACTATGTGGTCTAATTTAATAAATTATACATTTTAATTTAATTAAATATAAACCATATTATTATGGATTTATTAACTCTCTTTTAATTATACACTTAATTAATTTAATAAAACCATAATGGTGTAATTTGAACTTTTCAAAAAACTAGGGTTTAGAATTTAATATTTTCAAAATTAATACCTATTAATTAAATCTTAAATTCCAAAACTTGAGGACAAATTTTGAAACTTTTCAAAACTTTAGGGATTAGAATTTAAATATTTCAATATTAAACTTCTAATCAAAAATTTAAATTCCAAAACTTGAGGAAACGTTTTGAAACTTTTCAAAACTTCCTAGATCAAATTACAAATAATTTTAATTAGTCGAATAACTAGTAATTATCTAAATTTGACCTAATTCAATTACTTGCAAGATAACTCATCAAATAATTCAAATAAGTCAAGTTTATGACATAAGGCAATGATTATCTAATTAATTTGACAATTATCTTCTATTTGGGTTAGGATAATTGATGGGTTTTGAACATTCTAACACTTCCTAAGTGTACATGCAACCCTAATAACCTTGGATCTATGTTTGTCTAAATACATGCAAAATTGGTTTCCAAGGTTCATAATCCTATCTAGCATACGTGGGGAACTTTAATCCTAAAAGAATGGCTAGAATTACATACCTTGTAGTTGATTTTAATTCCTTGAAACATTATGAGCCTAGCACCCCAAGTGTGATACCTCAAATGCTTCACACAACACCAAATGCTTTTGGAATGACCTTTGAGAGAATACACACACTTGAAAAATCGGCCTAGCCCTCTTATCTCTTTGTGTAGCCAATTTTGGTGGAGAATGAGTTCCTTATATAGCGTGACACATCTAGGGTTACACCATGTAAACCCTAATGTGTCATGACTCTTCATTTTCATGACCCATGGGTTTATAACTCCCATGGAGCATCCTATGGGTTTAACCCAACTTGATAATCCATGGAGCCTCTTAGTCCACTATACAGGTTATGGATGATTTACACAATCAACCCATATATTTAATTAGTTATATTTTGATCACTTAATTAATTCTTGATCAATACTAATTAAATAATACTATTAATATATTAGAACTTATAATATATTAATAAACCACAAGTGTTATTTCTCTCATTTAGTCTATCCAAATGCATGATGCCATGCAACCCAAATGGACCATGTCAGTTCGGGTCAAGTACATACCAGAAATATTTATGGACTTAGACACCTTATCCAACAGTCTCCCACTTGGATAAGTCTAATAACTATAACTGCAAGTATGACTTCAGGAACCGATCAGCAATCGTAGCTCTTTCAAGGTCTCTCAGAACTGAGAAGATGATGATACGCCATTTAAGATAAGTGATAATATAATCCTCTGTTCTAGATATCAGCCGGACAAATACATGGAACAATGTCTTACTTATTGTCCAACAGTTTGTTTCCCGATTTCCGATTTGTTTGAAAAAGAACTTAATTGAACACATCAACTTAGTTCTGACCGGGCCCGGTACATAGGTCAAAACAAAATCATCGAGGGGCCCAGATATCAGTTTCTAATCCAAGAAGGAACAGATAAATTTCGACTCATATGTTTGTTCTACTAGTCATTGAATTATACACAAGAGCACGTTTTATAACATCGAGTTACCAATGCGTTTTTGTACAATCAATGCATAACCAACTCGTAAGTAACAAATCATATCTCTAGGCTTGAAGACTTATATGATATTACCGTCTCACGATCACTCGAGATAAATTCCATGAAGTGATTCTAGTGAGCGTGGGTTGAGTCCAATGCTCAGAACTTATGAGCACTCATGAGTGTTGTAGCCATGTCTAACAACTTAGACCTCAACAACCAATCATGACAGTCTTGATTCATACCTACTTCCGACATATGACCGACTGTGGAGGTTCAAATATTATGATATACCAAACATAATTATTCTGGAAGTCAAAACATGCAAAAGAAATATAGTAAACGATTGACAAGAGATAGCAACACTTTACTCATAAATAAAACACCTTTTATTCATCATCTAATGCCAATTACACTTTACACATTTCAAATTTATCTAACTACTAAATCTAATATCATCCTTCAGCCCTATGCTCCTAGCATGCTGGAGATGCTTAACCCGAGTTAGTCCCTTTGTGATGGGATCTGCTGGATTCTCATCCGATGACACCCTCTTTGCCACGAGGAGTCATTCTTCTATTCGATGTTCGATGAAATGGTATTTTCTATCCATATGTCTGGATCTCCCGTGATCCCTTGGTTCCTTGGCATAGGCAACTGCACTTTCACTATCACAGAAAATTTCCATTGGCTCCTTTATAGCTGGTACAACTCCAAGGTCTCCAATGAAGTTCTTCAGCCATATCGCCTCCTTTGCTGCCTCGCTAGTTGCTATATACTCTGATTCGCAAGTTGAATCAGCCATTGTCTCTTGCTTGGAACTCTTCCAAGAAACTGCTCCTCCGTTTAAGGTAAAGACCCAGCCTGACTGAGAGCGGAAATTATCCCTATCAGTCAGAAAGCTAGCATCACTATACCCTACAACTCTCAAGTCATCACTCCCACCGAGGGTAAGGACCCAGTCCTTAGTCCTCCATAGGTACTTGAGGATATTCTTCACCGCAGTCCAGTGTGCCTTGCCAGGGTTCCCCTGATACCTGCTAACCATGCTCAAGGAAAAGGCTACATCAGGTCGAGTACACGTCATAGCATACATGATTGATCCTACAACCGAAGCATAAGGTATTCGACTCATTTCTGCTATCTCAGCCTCAGTACTAGGGCTTTGTGTCTTACTCAATCTAGCGTTACTCTGGATGGGTAACTCTCCTTTCTTGGAGTCCTTCATGCTGAATCTCTTCAGCACCTTATCCAAGTAAGTACTCTGACTAAGTCTAATTAGTCTTTTACTCCGGTCTCTCCAGATCCTTATCCCTAGAATATACGCAACTTCTCCTAGGTCCTTCATAGAGAAACACTTCCCGAGCCAGGACTTAACTTCCTACAGAGGTGGGATGTCATTTCCTATGAGTAGTATGCCATCCACATACAATACCAAAAAAGCTAACTATACTCCCACTAGCCTTGACATATACACACGATTCATTTTCACTCCTAGAAAAGCCAAATTCTTTGACTTTCTCATCAAAGCAAAGATTCCATCTGCGAGATGCTTGCTTTAATCCATAAATGGATTTCTCAAGCTTACACACTCTATTAGGGTACTCTGTATTGACAAAATCCTCTGGCTGACTCATGTAAACATCCTCAGCCAACTTTTCATTAAGGAAAGCGGTTTTGACATCCATTTGCCATATTTCATAGTCATGAAATGCAGCTATGGCTAACAGAACCCTAATAGACTTAATCTTAGCCACTAGAGAAAAGGTCTCATCATAATCAACTCTCGGAGTTTGTGAGAAACCCTTTGCAACCAGTCGTGCCTTATAAGTGTGTACATTACCATCCATGTCGGTCTTCTTCTTGAAGATCCATTTGCAACCTACAGTCTTACGACCTGGTACATTCTCAACCAAGTTCCAAACTTGATTGTCATACATGGACTGTATCTTGCTGTCCATTGCTTCTTTCCACTTGGCTGACTCAGGGCCTGCCATGGCTTTCGCGTAACTGTTAGGTTCATCCAGACCTATCCGTGTCTCATCACCGATAAGTGTATCACCTTACGCAGTAATATGAAATCCATAGTAATGCTCAGGTGCATTCCTAACCCTTGTGGAACGCCTCAGAGGTACAGACTTGTCAATTGGCTCAACAAGAGTTTCCTCCTCAAGTTGAGTGCTAGGGTTTGAAGTTCCTTGACCACTTGACTCTTGAATTTCTTCAAGGTCAACTTGCCTCCCACTGTTTCCTTGGCTTATGAACCCTTTCTCTCGAAGTACAACCCTCCTAGCTACAAAGACCACATTTTCACTAGGCTTGTAGAAGAGGTAACCAAAGGATTTATGTGGGTAGCCGATGAAAATACACCTCTCACTTCGAGGTTCGAGCTTATCATGAGTCTCGCGTCTCACGAAAGCCTCGCAACCCCAAATATTGATGTGGTCTAGTTCGGGTACTTTACCAGTCCACATATCATGAGGAGTTTTGGCAACTTTCTTTGTAGGGACTAGATTAAGGATATGGGCGGCAGTCGCTAAGGCATACCCCTAAAATGAGATTGGTAGCGAAGCTTGACTCATCATGGAACGAACCATATCCAACAAGGTTCGATTACGCCTCTCAGCTACACCATTGAACTGCGGTGTCCTGGGATGTGTCAATTGCGAGACAATCCCACATTCCCTAAGATAGTCAAGGAACTCTGAACTAAGATACTCACCACCTCGATCGGATCGAAGCATCTTAATGTTCCTGCCCAATTGATTCTTGACTTCCTCAAGGAATTTCACATTAAGCTTCAGCAACCGAACCACATACCTTTGCATTTTCTGCATGTGGCTCGTGATAGACTCTCCGTCCTTCATCATGGTTGTTATCATGGAGCAGATGATTTCATACCTCTCTTGCCGTGCACTTTGATGGTATCTTTCCATCAGATCTTGGTGCATTTCAAAAGGGTAGAAGTCCTCATAGGACTTTTGGAGTTCCGTTGTCATGGTGGCCAACATGATGCATGCCACTTTTGTAGCATCCCTTTCATGTGCCCAGAAGTCAGCGATCTCCTGGGGAGTTGCAGTGGTCTCATCAATCTCCTTAAGCTCCTTGTCAACGACATATTCTTTGTCCTCGTAGCAGGTAATCATCCTGATGTTTCTGTTCCATTCATTGAAGTTGGATCCATCAAAAGTGACTTTCCCACATAAGTTCATAAGGGTAAAGGAGCCATTAGGATTAGAGCCAGAAGCAGCATTGTTGGAAGACATCTAAAAGAAAAGGACAAGATTAGTTTATATATTAAGAGAGTCCTTAATAAAACACCCAAATGTAATATTAAGGCTAGGATCCAATCACAATATATTATAACTTAGAAGAGGTATGTCGTAATCCAAGCTATAACATATTTGAAAGGTAGGTGAATGACGATTCACCAATTTCCACCATGAAAAATGAAATATTAAATATTAGGTTTTTGATTGGTTCTTAGAAATTCCTAGATTCTTTTGAGATTCAATGACTTTTCAAAGGCATTTTTCAATCTCGAGTGTGCCCTCCAAGTTTTGTGACTGGGATACCGACGATCACAAAACGAGGTGTGAAGTAACCATGCAAATCACTTGGTACCCTTAAATTTTATCACTCAATCGATGTGTCGGTAAACCACACACGCTCCATCGATACTATGATAAACCTTAAGTCACCCTTTACCTACCTTGTTAAGCCCAAGTTAGTGTGCCGGTTAACCACACACGCCCCACCAACAAATTAAACAAAGTGTAAAGTGTAATTTCATGGATTAGCACCTTATTCACATTTTTCCTAAAGTAACTAAGATTGGGAATTTAATAAAACATTTTAGTTACTTTATAATATTCATCATACTTTTAATGAAAATTTATAAGTCCTTGTCCTAACCATTCGGCTAACGACCCTCCACCGATCAAGGAAGCAGTGGGAGAGAGTGGACACCCACTAAGTTGCCATTTTATAGGCAACAACCTTATACCCCCCCCCTTATAGACTGGCTTCGTGAATGAGGCGTACTAGCGGTAAGACGACTTGATCTTATATATATATATATATATATATATATATATATATATATATATATATATATATATATATTATTAACTTATAATATTATAAAATATAAGGATTGATTTTTAACTTTTAAAAATCTGAGGGTTGGAACTAAAGTTTATTAAGTTACTTTACTTGTTCCAAAACTTGAGGGCAAGTTTTGTAACTTTACAAAACCTTTCATATTCATAACTTATGAGTTATTAAAATGAAGACTCTTTATTTTATAACTTATGTGTTCTTTTAATGGATTTTAACACAAATAGACTTTTGGTTATCCATAACTTGAGGACAAGTTATGGACTCCATTAAAACACATAAAGATCATGAATTAATCATATAAACAAGTAACTCCTATGATCTATCAAGAACTCATAAGAACATGAATATTCATATCAACATTTCAAGAACATATGAACACATATAATCATGAAAAATGGATATTAGCCATTGTAAATGGATTAGAACAACCATTACACCATCTAAAACAAGTTTTATAACACCAAAACAGTTTAGGGTAATGTTTTCAGTCCATTTCCAGCAGCACAAATCGAATTTCTGCATTCTGCATGACCAACTCGTCGAGTGCACGAACAGACTAGTCCTCCCAATGGACTTGTCGAGTCCCCTAATCAGACAGCAAAAAACTTGATTTTTAACACTATTTTGCATCAAGTATTCACAAACAAGCCTAGGCTCTGATACCACTGATGGGTTTTGAGCATTCTAACACTTCCTAAGTGTACATGCAACCCTAATAACCTTGGATCTATGTTTGTCTAAATACATGCAAAATTGGTTTCCAAGGTTCATAATCCTATCTAGCATACATGGGAAACTTTAATCCTAAAAGAATGGCTAGAATTACATACCTTGTAGTTGATTTTGATTCCTTGAAACCTTGTGAGCCTAGCACCCCAAGTATGATGCCTCAAATGCTTCACACAACACCAAATGCTTTTGGAATGACCTTTGAGAGAATACACACACTTGAAAAATCGGCCTAGCCCTCTTATCTCTTTGTGTAGCCGATTTTGGTGGAGAATGAGTTCCTTATATAGCGTGACACATCTAGGGTTACACCATGTAAACCCTAATGTGTCATGACTCTTCATTTTCATGACCCATGGGTTTGTAACTCCCATGGAGCATCCATGGAGCATCCTATGGGTTTAACCCAACTTGATAATCCATGGAGCCTCTTAGCCCACTATACAAGTTATGGATGATTTACATAATCAACCCATATATTTAATTAGTTATCTTTTGATCACTTAATTAATTCCAAATTAATTCTTGATCAATACTAATTAAATAATACTATTAATATATTAGAACTTATAATATATTAATAGACCACAAGTGTTATTTCTCTCATTTAGTCTATCCAAATGCATGATGCCATGCAACCCAAATGGACCATGCCGGGTCGGGTCAAGTACATACCAGAAATAATTATGGACTTACACACCTTATCCAACAATAATCAATACCAAACATAAAAAAATCAAATTTTAAGTGTTAAAAACGGTTTTAGTAACTATCCCAAGCCAAATCAGCAAAAAAATCCCGAAGTTCCCCTATTACAGTCTGGTATCAGAGCCATAGTTTAAGAGAATTAGGATTGGATCATTCCACTTCTAGGCTTAGACTTTGGATATGAAATATGTGAACGATACATAGGATTGTTATGCCTTAATGTAGGTAGTATCCTATGCAATGAATGATGATAAGAATTGCCTTATTTAGATTCTTATGACACTTTGAATAAATCTAGATGAAATCATAGAATGCTACATTGAGTGATTCTATAGTGAGTAATGGAAGTAAGACTAGTGTATGGATAATCTAAACTAGTGGATCAGAACATTTTTGTGGTGAAGTCAAGGTCGATTATGTATGATGTGGGTATAATAGTATAGGGTCCGTACTATTATACACACATGATACATACATGAACTTGGTGGAAACATGAAGGGTTTTGTGAAATGTGGTAAGGATTCGAGTGAGTTGAGGACTAACTAAATGTATACTTTGTGTTAGATAAAAGTCATGAAGGAGTTTAAAACATGATTAATGGATAATGGTAAATTTTTGTCAACTTTGACTTTTTTTCAAACAACTAGTATGAAAATTAAAATTTCTTGGTGTACATTTGATAGATGCTCAAAAGTGAGTTTGTAATCTTTTATTGCTATTGGTAGTGAGTTAGAAACACTAAGGAATGAAACAAATTTACCTATTAAATTTGTTAACAAACAATTAGCTAAAAAGGGACATAGTTGACTTTTGGTAAAAATAAAAAATGGGACAAGAATTGGAATTCCAAATTTATGGTTAAGTAACTAGTACAAGTTATTTATTTATGACAAGCTTGTATTATTAGATAGGAGTGAGAACTTCAAATTACAAGCGAGTTGATCGAGAAAAGAATGGAATGGAATCATGAATTCCATATTTAGATGAAAGTAAATACTTAGATATGATTTAAGACACTCAAAGGTGAGCCAAAGATCTGATTGGCAAAATGGTGATATGATGATGAAAGCAAGATGGTATAAGAGAGTATGGTCGATAAATCTTTGGAAGGAATGCAATATTGTTGACTTAATGAAATCTTTGGGGATCCTAAGGAGTTGGCAACTAGATGACAACATGATCAAGTTTCAAGTGTGATAGTAGTTGTGGAAGAAGGGTGTCCTGGTGACACCAGGACACTAGTAAAAGGTGATCAGTGGTGCATTAAACAATTACACTAGACCGGTGAGTGAAATCACTACAAGGAAAGAAGAATAGTGTAAGATACATGGGGGTATTCTCGAGCCTGAAAGGAAGACAACCAAGATGAAGACTGCCTCAAAGTATGAAAATAATGGAAACTAAAAGTGATGATGACGAGTCTATGAGAGTACCTTACCCTAAGGTACTAGACTAGTGTGATAAACAATTTAATAGGGGAAACTTTGTAAGCCCTACTTATAAGTCCTATAAATTGTAATGAGAAGTTAAAATTACACATAGAATGTGATGAGGGCGACAGAAGAAATAAGACTCCAATGTGTAATAGTTTGATGATGAAGGAGCAGTATCTGGAAGGTGTTATGTGATCGATAAAGTAGGAAGACGATTTCACATGACGGAATATAGAAGAATGCAAATTGAACATCAAGAATTTTATAGTACTAACAATGTGCGCACAAGAATAAACACATGAAGTTTATTGAAAAGGGTTGTTAGGAAGAAGATTTTGAGCAAAGAAATTTTTTGAAATTTCCATGAATAAGTCGGAAAGAAGAACTACTACTACGTGAGGATCAAAGGGTAATTTGGACCTTAAAGGAAATTCCCTCATTTCTTTTAAGGGGTAGATGGAAAGAAGGATATGGAAATAAGATGATGTGATGTTACAAGATCTCATAGTACTCTGGGGGCTTAGTAAGAACAGCATGTGGTTCTTAGAATTATGGGTGAAATGAACGAACCAAATATACAAGGTTTATAGCTCCTAAGTTGTGAAACCTGATGATACAGACTGAGCATATTCAAGTACAATTGAGTACTATGTTTGCATATTACCGCTAATCTGGATTCACCAACCAGGCAAAGAGTGGGTAGACTTATGGTATTGATATCTTATGTTATAAGTTCACATAAAATATAGGGCTTTGACTCAGAGCATTATGGGTTACTCGACCGTAACCAGAGGATGCGAAAACCCATTGATATAAAACCTGGTTGTGCAATCATAAGTAAGGGACAAGAACTAGAAAGAAGTAAAGTATCATGATACTTGAGAAGTTAAACTGGATAAATGATGAATGGAAGATCCGATAGATTTATTGTAGGACAGATGAATGATGAAACTTTAGATAGAAGCTACAGGTTATTAATGGTGTAAATAGAAGATAAAATTTGAATACCACAAGGAGTAGATGTGAGATGATGAGCTTTTCGTAAGGAAATAAATGGAACATCTTGCTACATTATGATGATCATCTTATGAATTAACCTTAAAAGAAATGCCTTCATTTATTTTAAGGGGTAGATAGCTGGGAAGAATCAAGTTACTAGTGACGAGACAGTTTTGACCCAACAAGATTTTTCAAAGTGAGTTAAAACAACACAATATCCTTTGTATCTTCTTGTCACGACATGCTTGGGATTGCATGACTAATAAGTGCATTAACTCATGAGGTTTAGAACTTTTTGTCATATTATCCTTAGGTTTGTAGGCCTAAGAAATACATTAACTCATGAAAGGTGATTTTGGGTTTGACACATCGGTAAAGTGAATGAAAAGAGATATGTAAAAGATTCTGGAGGTTTAAAAGTAAACTTAAATTGAGATGTGTGATGCACTTTAATGTAAATATCACATTTTATGCTTAATGGCATAATAGAGTGCAATGAACTAAGATTAATAAGTATTGTGAATAATGAGATAGAAATAGAAATGAGACAATATGTGTACCATAGTGTGTTTTGGCATGTATTTGATATGAGATGTTAATATATAGACCATGAAAATCGTGTTTTGGCAGGCATTCAAGCCAAGTTGAAAGTAATATGTCAAGCTTAAGACTTTGATACTAGAGAAAGTCAAAAAGGACAGGTTGAAAAGATATTTCGGAAGCTAGGTCTGAGAACTGATTTACTAATAAAACCAGTAACGATTGGAATATCGGTGACGTGCTTGAGAACGAAGGGGCATACTTAGGAAAATTAGGACCTAAGTAAGGAAATAGATAAATGTTGACTTACTGTTGGATAACCTTATTGCATGATGTTGTGAAAAGTTCAAAAAGAGAAAAAAAGGTAAAAGTGTCCAAGAGGGTTAATAACCCCTAATGATGTAACTAATAATTATTACAACGGTTTATAATTGTGAAGAGATGACGAAGCTAACATGGACATCGAAGAAATTACAAAGTGATGAGAGGAAAATCTAATGAGATGGATCGCGATTTGAGTCCGAGGACGAAATCCTTTTAAGGAATAGATAATTGTAACATCCTAAAATTTAAGATAAAGTTCTTAAATTAATTAAGTAATTAAATAAAGGATGATTTAATTACTTAATTAATTTAAGAACTTTTAACATTCCAGAGTTAAGGGACAAAGGTGCCAATTTGGCAAAGTATGTTTGACCAAGGGCTGAATCAACTAATGGAAATGACTACAAAAGGTATGTGATGGATGGAGAGCAACTTAGGATGTCTATTCTCAAAGAAAAGTCACACATGTTGGAATAATAGACCATTTTAACAAAATTACAAAATTAGAGGGACTAAATGTGAAAAAAGGGGAAATAAGATGAACACTCTCCTTATTTCTCCTCCAGTTATGAATTGAGCATGCTAGAGAGCTTTAAATGGCGATTTTCTTTTCCTTTCCATTTAGGGTTCGATCCAAGTGAAGAATGAAACAATCAAACAAAGGAGAGAAGGAATCAAGGCTTGAAAAGGTAAAAATATTCTCATCTTTTAGCTTAGAATTCAAATTTGTGAAGTGGGTCTAACCCCCAATGTCGAAATTAGAGGGGATTTAATATGAAGGAATACCTAAAAGATAATGGGTTTGGGCTGCAATAATTCTCACGCCGTGAGCCATTATGTCTCATCTTGTGAGAATGGTATGAAACGCGTTTCTCGTATTTTGCTTGTTACGTCATGACCACCCAATGTTCACATCATGACACTCGATTTTCTCCAAAAATCAACCTTTTTGACTCCTTGAAACCCTAAATTGATCCATCCTAGAAAACAGGTGTTACATATGACATAAGGTTAAGAAATCTAAACACAAACTTATCATATCAACATCCCGCCACATGTTAATTTGTCCATCAGGAGTTAGACCCCATTCCTAATCATGTATTATGAAAAAGGTTGGTGCTACCGTGCATCAAACATCATTAGGCTTACACTCGATAAGAAGTAATATTCATATTATAATATTTTATCGATCAACACATACATTAAGACGATAAATAACTTAAACAATTTTTTGTTGTATAATCAAAACATATAAACTTAAAACACTTATCAATTATTCACAAACAAAAATGCATTCTTTTGGTACTTTGTCGATGACAAGAGACACAAAACTATTCCCCAAACCACATGCCCGTTATTAGACAAAATTCACTCATTCAAAAGTGGAGATTGTGTTACCGACCCTAATGTATAGTTACTCCAAGTTAGTAAGCGATTTTGTACATGCCGATGTACATAAACACGTCAGGGACATCAAACCACCTAAAGCACGACTGCATGAAAAGCATCTCATGCATTACGGTAGATCATGGTTTAGCAAGTATTATCTCATCAAGTTTCAATTTGCATTTCATGGATAATAGAACACCATACACATGGGCATGCAGGAAAAACAATATACCAAGTTAGTAAAACATGAATGCCTGAAAAGCACCTCATGCATCGGGGTAGATCTTAGTTTGGCAAGTATTATCCCATCAAGTTTCACTTTGCATTTCATGGACAATAGAACACCATACACATGCTAGCTGGAAAAATAATATAGCAAGTTAGTAAAACAAAAACTAGGGAATGCATTTCAAATGTATTTTTCATATTATAGACAAGACAAAACTTCAAAAATGGTCACTGTAGTTTTCAAAAATATCAAGTTTAGTCCCTAAGTTCAAAAAACCTCACAGATGGTCCCTGTGGTTTCAAAACTTTAAACAAATTGTCATTTTCGCTAACGTCGTTAGCTTTTGACCGTTAAGTGAAGGGCATTTCAGTCTTTTCACTACCACAGGGACCATTTATGAAGTTTTGTCTTATTTTTAAAAAAATAATAATAATAATTGTTTAATATTAACTCTTTCTCTCTCTCTCTCTCTCTCTCTCTCTCTCTCTCTAAGATCATCACTAGGGTTAAGATCACAACAATGGCCGATAAAATCAATTCCGTGATTCAATTGGGTCGGAATCTCATGTCAGAACGACAATGTTACTGGAATCAACATTTCACGGTTTAGGCGAACACGAGCTGGAAGAAAAAACCCTCAATTTGCAGTCGATTCACTTGCAAATTTAACCAATTTGGTGTCCTTCAACACTTCTCGATCTAGGCAGTTATAGCGATCCGAAATCAAATATTGGTCAACGGCCGATATTTGGGATATAGGTTATCGCGGTGGGATATCAATATTTTTATATCATGTATAATTAATATATAAACATAAAACATATATAAAAGTAATATAAAAATACAAAATTCAAAGCTGTTAATGTTTCAAACATAATCTTACGTAAGCCATGGAATCTTCCTCCAAGTCCACATCAACAAAGGCATCCAATTATTTTATCTAGATCATCCATATTAACTCTAATATCATCATCATCATTTAAGAATTATGTACTTAACACATCAACATGATCAAACCTATAGAAACTAGCAAGTTAACACTTAAGTATGTAACAATTAACATAACAATAAGATCCGTTAATACTTAAAACATGAGTCTATGACCTAAAACTAACAATTAAGTACTTAACATAATAGCGGGTTCAATTAAGTTAAGTCCATAAGACTTAAGGCCATGACTTAACACTAAAAAAAAGCAAGTAGAATTATTTAACCGATATCCCACCTGGAAATCGCCTGGAAATATCGGTAAATATCACCGATATTTGCGGTCCGATATTTTGGACCGATATTTGACACCGCTATTTTGAAAAGTACCGATAACCGATATCCCACCTGGAAATCACATGGAAATCGCCGATATTAACTGCTTAGTTCTCGATTCACTCTAGCTGGTTCAGTCCCTAATGGATCAAGTCTTCAGCTTCAAACGAAGTAGAAGGACTTAATCACCGAAAAACACAGCAACAACCGAGTTGCTGCCTCCCTCGACTTCACCTTCTTCTTTCTTCTATTTCAATGATAAGCCAACCCAACCACCCCCTGATCACCACCGTTCCCAGTTGAAGAAACCCACCATCGCAACAGGTCCTAATAAGTTTTGTTCAACAAAGAAGAAAGGTAGCCGAGAACCTCCGACTTCCCTCCTGTTTCCTTCTGTTTTCGAATCCCAAGCAAATCCCTCTCTATATCCTTCTTCCTCCATCGAGCTTCAGGTAAAGATTTTCCTGCGAAATCACAAGGTAAAAACCCCTCTTGTTTTTTTTTTTCTTGTTGAACCTCCATGAGCATCATCATCATCGAACCCACCACCGAACACCATCCTCCCCCTTCTCTTCCCCTTCAGAACCTCCGTGTACGACGATTTAGACACAAAAGCAATCTCTGATAACAAATTTAGATCCAGATGCAAGTATGGAGTGGAGGGATTTTAAACCCATATGAAATATTGATCCTGGGTTCGCTTTTTTCTAATTAGATTTGAGCAAATTGCTTTAAATGTGGAGGAAGGTCATACGACGGTCCATGGCTAGAAATTACATATAGCTGGGTGATGGAGTGGCAGTGGTTTTCCATGGGAATACCAATCAAGGTATAAGCCATCTAAGCACCTCTAGATCTTGGGTTTTTGGTTTCCAAGTTTTGATTTTGGTTACCAGATGAAGTTGATGCTTTTCGTTATCTGGCATAAACGAGAGAGAGAGAGAGAGAGAGAGAGAGAGAGAGAAATATATTAAAATAATTATTTTTTTAGTTTTCTTTTTATTTAAAATAATAGAAAACCTTCATAAATGGTCCATGGATATTGAAATGACGAAAATGCCCCTTACTTAACGGTAGAAAGCTGACGGGAGGACTAAACATTAAAAGTTTTGAAACCACAGGGACCATCTGTGAGGTTTTTTGAGCTTAGGGACTAAACTTGATATTTTCGAAAACCACAGGGACCATTTTTGAAGTTTTGTCTATAGACAATGTTATCATTTCGAACACCTTTGTTCATTGGATTTCAGCCTTACATTATCATTTCGAACAAGCATTTTAACTATAATACTATTTACTAACCCATATAATATTTGCTTTTAAAGCCTAACTACTAAAAAACACGCACTAGGTTTCCTTTTTTGAAACAAAAACCTATCAATATCAAACATGTCGTCGGATTTTCAGAAAAGGTTTGTGTTTTGGACTATAAAATTTTCAAACAAGATAAAATATAACAAAAATATATAAGCTTGAAAAAAAATATTTGGTACACCTAAATCTCTTACGTATTCGATTTCATATTGCTTCAACTCGAGAGTCTAAGATGATATTTTGGAATGCGGTGGATATCACTCTTCGCATCTCCTTCAAATTTGACTACTTAAACAGATGTATACTTATCAGACTTAGGATTTCAGTGGTCATTTTTATAACATGTAAAAAATGGTTATTTTATGTAGTATTATTATTATTTCTTTTATGTATGGGGAGCTTTAAAAGGGACAAAGTGGGCAGCTGTATAAGATCTAATTTTTTATTATATAATTTTATTTAAAAATAAAAGCTTATATTAACAATAAGGGTCAGGTCATTTTTTTGTAGTTCGTCTCAACCCTTTTGAAGATATTTAAGTTTTCAGAACCGACAATGTGTTTATGTATTATTATTATTATTTCATTTTTGTAACATGTAAAAAAAAATTGACTATTATATTACTTTCAAATCCATCTATATCGCCAAATTCATTTTTACGTTGTATTATTATTTCTTTTGTTTTTTAATATGTATTAAAAGAACTTTAAATACAGGTGAGCCCGCATTTCAACACATAGATTTCATTGGACTGTCAGCATTAAAAGCGACATCTACCCCTGACACCACCTAGGCTGTCAAACGACGCCGTCTTAGCTGACATCAAACCCAAACGTGGAAGATTATTACTGAATGCAGAAAAGACAAACACAAAATAGCATATCAAATTAAGGATTTTGTACATTTGTATATCGAAGTCTTCTAACATGTTTAAACGCCAAAAACCAAGTATTTTAACTAAAATAATATTTAATTTCTCTTTTGATTGATAAAGTGTATAATCCTCGTGTAGTTCAATAATTAAGTAATTTAATAATAGTTGTTTTATTGTTTAAGAGATTATTATTTATAGAATCACACACAAATGTAAAAGGATTTTCTCTGACAAATTCCTTAAATATTTAAGTTTAATTGTAGAATGTACAAGTAACTGCAGCAGCATCGTACAACATCGTGGCAAATTCGTAAAAGTAAACAAATAAAATGAACAAGTAAGTACCTTACGCTAAAAAAACATGTACCCTCCATGGTCAAACTGGTCAACAATCCTTGTACACCGAGGAATCTATTGAAAATGAACAGATATGCTTCGTAATAACTGCTCCAATATCTAAATTGCTATTTCCACGCCGCACCACTGTCATATTTGCTAATGCCACTCCACTGAGTGAACTCGGCTCCGATATTGACTCGGGTGATGACACAAAATGTATGCTTTTCTGCAAGAACTCGTTTGCGGCGAGTTGACTCAAAAGCGTCGATTCCGTGATTGAATTCTTCTTGTTGTGGCGCTGACGCGTTGTTGATCGGACGATCTCCGTCAGTATTGCGGCGGATAACCGTCGGACACCGCGTTCTCCGCCTATTATCAACGCCGGATTTATGGTTTTCCGGTGGGGTTTGTTGTTTTTCCGGCTGTGTTTTGGTGTTGGCGTTGATGAGAGGAAAATCGACTCGGGAGTATGGTTTTTGACCCGGGCGAGTGGGTCTCCGAGTAGTAAAAGCTCCTTAACGTCGACGAGCATTATGTGCTTGAATTTCCGGCGAACCCGACCCAAAATCATCGGGTAAGAAGCCCATCTTCTCAGATTCATCGGAACGTGGTCTAAAAACCCGGATAACGAGTTTTCAGGGTCAAGCTCGCCAATGCCAAAACCCACAACCGATCCATAACACATCCGAGTCAACTCGGTTCCATTATCACCATTGCTGAAACTCGAATTATTACTCTTAATTTTCCGACCCCAGATGGATTCTCCTTTATCTGCCTCGTTGCCGGATTTCACAAACCGGGTCACGTCGAAACTCGCCGGAAAGTCGACAGCTTTACTCCCATTTCCCAATTCTGATTTGTACCGGTGAACCAGTTTCAGGAACAAATCATTCTCGTCCCGAATTACATCATCGAAAGAATCTATCGTCGAAATGGAATTGAATACAAACAAAAGGTCCGATTTTGAAGCTAAACCAGACCTGTGGTAGCTTCGTAAGAACAATTTTAGTTCTTTCTTCGTTACGGAGTCAGAAACGTGACAGATTACGAGCTCATTCATGGCCATCGTGCCTCGTGTATACAGAGTACCTAGCCCTTGTAACGCCGGTGGGTTCCATATTCGTTTCGTGTGAAACTTGGGGTGATTCTGAGAGAGATACCGGCGATATTGATGAAGATTATGAGAGGAGATGAAATCGTTGTTGGGCTCAAAAGATGAGAGAGTGAAGAGAAGGAAAGTGAGGAAGATTAACAGAGCACAAACGGAGATGGTGGATTGAGCTCTGGTGAAGATATGACTGGAATTCGTGCGTTTGAGAAAGGCGTTAATTTTAGGAGATTTAAATGGTGATAGTGATGATGTTGTTGATGAAGGTGTTGAAGAATTGAAGTGTTGTTCTTCAGGGAAAAAAACCAAGAAAATACCCATTCCTTGAGCTCCACCACCACTGGACCACCACTATCGCCGCCGCCGCAGCTGCTCCCGAAGTTGATTTTTGCTGTCTCTGTTATGTTTCTCTCTCTGTCTTTAGATTTCAATTTGAAGTACACTTTGATATCTTCTGTTCTTCAAGGATTAGATTACAGCCTACTTCTGTGTGTATGTGTGTGTGTTTGCATTTGTCTACTTATGTGCCAGTTTTTATTGCTTCCCTCTTTGTCTCTTCTCTTTAGGAAAAAAACTGATTTAACCAACTGTGAACAGTCTATTTTATTTAGGGTCAATTTATATGTTAAATACTAAAATTAAAGTCAGGTACCATTTGATTTTTTTTTAAGAGATATAAGATTCAGTTTCATATCGTAATTAGAAATATTTGATTTTGTTATATAGTATCTGATATGATTTTTATTAGATCACATAGGAAGTTTGTCTCATTCAATCTTACATAAAGGATATAATTCAATAAACAACTATCAAATAACCTCTTATATTTTAACCGTGTTGGACTTAATATTATATGGACAAAATTGCAAAAATGGTCCCTATGGTTGTCAATTTTATGTGTTTTTTGTCCAAAACGAAATGTTTGTGCACCATTAGTCCAAAATTGAATATTTCTATTGTTTTTTGTCCTTATCTACTTAAAAAGACTATTATGCCCTTATAATTTGTTTTTTCATTTTTTATTATTAATTTTTATTCAAAAAAAAAACTCACCACCATCCTCTCTCTCTCATACACTAAATCTTCATCTGGGTTCTTTAACTTCATCTTCTTAAACACACACACACACAAAATACACAAAATTATGAAGATGCTCGTCCGATGGAGAAAAAGAAATACGAATGGGAACAGCCACAAGGTCGATCGATGGTCTAGTAGTCCAGCTCTTGTGCTCTTCTGTCTTGGAAGAAGAATGCGAAGGAAGGGGGCTCGGTGTGGCTAGGGCTTTCGAAGGGAAGGAGGCCAGAAAAGTGTTCAGACGAGAAGCACGACGTCGCGGGTGGTTCAGTGGCGTTTGCTTTAATGGGGGTGGTGGCATCGGGTGGTGATAGCGGAGCTGTGATGACAGCGGGTGGCTCTGTCACTTCCTCTCTCTTCTGTTAGGTAGCTTGACGAGGAACATATAGAAGGAAACAGCGACGTTGGGGTGTTTGATGGTGGTGGGTCACGACAGGGGGAGGCAGAGGAGCTGCCACAATCGATTGTGGTGGCTTTCTTCACCGAAGAAGTGAGAAACGAGGGAGAGAGACGAGTTGGAGATGAAAGGGAGGTCGGGGAAGGGATTTCGACGGAATCAGTTGTGGTGGGTGGTGGTGGTTTGCATCGGCGATGGGTGGCAGTCAACTTTGGGTTTTCTCTCTTGCTCTAGCGATTCACAACGGGGAAGGGGAAGTAGCGACCGATGGGAGGTGTTGGTCATTTATGGTGGAGCAAGGTGGCTAGAAGGATTGTTGAGGTGGGCATAGCTTCTTCCTGCTCTTTTTCCGACACTACAATGGAAGAGATGAGGGGTCGGTGTTTTATGAGATGGGTATAAAGATCATGAGAGAGAGAGAGGTGGGTTTATTTTGTTTTTGTTTTTTATTTTATTATAAGAATAAGAAAACAAATAAAAGAAATTAATATATAATTATGTAAGGGACATATTAGTCATTTTAGGTGGAATGTGGACCAAAAACACAAGATAATACAACCATAAGGACCAAAACTACACAATGTATCTAAAATTGGACCAGTGGTGCACCAACATTTTGTTTTGAACCAAAACTATATAATTTTGCCAACCACATGGACCATTTTTGCAATTTTGTCTTTTATATGCTATTCAAGTCACTCGCAACATGATGTATAACAATGTATTATAGATTAAGTGATCTATCTAACAAAAAAAATACAAATTTGTTAACTTGAATTAGAACGAATAACTAATCTTATATGAAAATATGTTTAGCAACACATACAACAGCATGTGCTATAAAAGGTTATGTCAAAGAATCTACTAAAAATCAAATGGGTGACATTCTCCAACGATGGAGATTTGATATTATCGGGTCAATAATGCAATTATGTAATATTGGACAAAAATAATTCAAACACTACATTTTTAATAATTGCAACATTGTCGAATCAATAATGAAATTCATGCAATCTGCTAAGAATCAAGAATTTGGATATCAAGAGATCTAAAATTTTGTACTTCTTTTATGTCGTTTTAAATAAACATGAGTTAAAGAACTAAGAAATACGTAAAAAATTACAATTCTAGTTTTTTTTTTTATAAAAACGGCAAAATATATTAATAGAACCTGAAACCTAGCAAGAAACTAGGCAAGGGCAAAACAAGAAAACAAAAGAAATAGTTTTTAAAGTTATTACATATGGCAAAGAGGGGATGAATTCCAATCTATCCAATCACCAGTAATATCATTACCCCTACACTTGAGCCATAAATATTGTAACACCGTGAATTTTAAAATAATTTTTTCGCATAATATAAAAACATATTCATTTAATTTTCATAAAAACATCAGTGTTTGAAACTCCAATCAATGTCATACAAAGAATCCCAAGATCACATATCATAAAAATCTCATGTGTGTGTACTGATCAAGCCGGCGCCTTCCCACGGTCATCACTAGTACCTGAAACAAATAACACCAACACTGTAAGCACAAAGCTTAGTGAGTTCCCCAAAATACCACACATAACACATATTAGCCACTCGAGGCTATAACTCTGTGGGTCCGTAGACCCTACTCTGTGAACCCTCTAGTTCTAACTCTGGAAACCTTCCGGTTCCAACTCTATAAACATGCACAGCATAAATCACATAGAAATAATGCAGTACAACACATAACATACATATAGCATACAAATACTCTGTCACGTAACTCTGATTACCTACTCAAGGTAAAGTATAGTGAGAAGACTCACCTCGTGTATCTCGATAACTCGCAAATCCCGAAAATCACTCGCGCTCGATCCTCCGAGCTATAATCCTCCTATAACACAATATATCTCTAATTAAGACTTTCACAACTAAGGTTGACTACCCCTATCAAGTCAACACTGGTCAACTCTGGTCAACGGTCAACTTTGACAGGACTCGGCGAGTGCACTAGGGCGACTCGGCGAGTCTAAACGTGTTCACTCACTCCTTAAGATCCTCCCTTGGCACGTCGAGTACTTCCCTGACTCGACGAGTTCCACCTGGCATGAATCGCGGGGCCACCACGACTCAACTCGCCGAGTCTCAAGAACAACTCGGCGAGTTCCAGCTTGACTCAGTCCACTCGACAACCTTCTCTGACTCTCCCTGACTCACTGAGTCAACCCCTTAACTCGGCAAGACCACTCGCTGAGTGGTTGAGGACAATCTTCATGCTACTCGTCGAGTCTGTTCTTCGGACTCGGTGAGTCTAAGCCATGCATGAACTCAAATTCACTCCTGAGGTCAGATCCGTTCCAGTAACTCATAGATCCAGTCCTTCCAAGCACATTCATCACGTAAAGTTACAATCTTGGTGCTCATGCAAAGGTCCAAAGGCCTTATTTGATGATATGGTCTCTAGAATGCTATTCTAAGCTCATGGCCTCCATTAACACTCATAAAGCTTGAGGGAAAAGAGTCTCTGGACCTCTTTGGGTCCATATCCAAAGCATCAACACAAGAAGAGGCCAATTACTCCATGAATCATTCCACAAAGAAGCCCTAACTCTAAGATTTACACCAAGGGCTGAGAAAGGAACGAATGGTTACCTCAAATGAAGTCTCTGGACTCAGGAATCACTGGATTAGCACCTCCTTTGGTCTCCTCTTGCCTTGATCCTCTTCTATATGCAAAATCACCCACAAATAATCAAGGATCTTCCTCTTCTCTCTCACAAAACGCTCAAGGACTCTTTTAGGGTTCTCTCTGGGGTTGGTGGCCGCAAATGACGGCCATAAGCCCCTTTAAATAGGTCTCATACCCTAGAAATTAGGGTTTCATTAAACAGCATGGACTCGCCGAGTCCACCTTTTGGACTCGTCGAGTCCGGACGCCAACCCGCGCCCAAACCGCGATCATACTTGGCGAGTTTGAGCTCTAACTCGCCGAGTCTCCTCACAATTCACCAAAATTTATAAGAAGAACTAATACCTGGGAATCCGGGCTGTTACAAATATGTTAACGATTTGATGTTATCAATCCCCCTGGATGTTGTGGTAGCAACTCCACGAAATAATCTGTCATTCCTGGTTTTCCAAAGACTCCATATCAATCTGTAGCATATACATAGTAGTTTAATACGTTTCTTGGGGCATCGACCCCATGAGGCTGCAAATTAAAGTAGGTCACCAACATTTCTGAAATTTGTTTTTTTATTCCGCACCATTCGAATATTTTTTCTCTTATATAACTTGCGTATAGACAACCGATGAGAATGTGATCAACGCATTCAACTCCTCCGATACATGAGCTACAATGTGTTGAATCGATATTCATGCCACGATGTTGTAGTGCTGTAGCAGATGGGATACGACCTTGTCCAGCTCTCCAAGTGAAACAAAGTACCTTAATGGGGATAATCTTACACCAACTGATCTGCGGGAGAATGATGGATTGATGTGAATTTAGGTCTATTCTCCGCCTAAGAGCTTCCACAGTATATCTTCCATCTGGCGTTAACAAGCACATCCATTTGTCTTGTCCGGTTTGTATTTGGCAAGAAGCAATATCCCGATTTAACCTGTTAAATTCTATGGATAATCCTGCGTTTAAAGGGCAAGATTTCCATTCCCAGGAATTACCAGTATTTAAGATTCGATAGGCAACAGAGCATGTTTTACACAATTCTAAAGCATAAAGTGAAGGATATTTTGATTTTAATTTCTCATTATTCAGCCAATTGTCTTGCCATAACATTGTGCTTTCTCCTGATTTGACCTCCAACTTGAATATGTCGTTGAGAGTAAGTTTAGCTCCATGAATATCTTTTATAGTCCCTGCAATGTTTTTCCAAACCCCAGTAATAGTTTTCTTTGAAAGATAATCATAAGGCTTGTTAGAAAGAGAGTGGATACCTGTTATTACTTGACTCCATAGTGCAGTCGATTCAGTTTGCAAGCGCCACCACCATTTTACAATGAGACCCACGTTTAATGCACGTATTGAGCCAACACCTAATCCACCACATTCTTTTGGTGCAGTTACTTTATCCCATGATACCCAATGAATCTTGTTTTTCCCCTCCACTCCACCCCAAAGAAACTTTCGACGAATCTTTTCTAGGGTGTCAATCACGGAAATTGGTGCTTTGAATATGGACATTTAGTATGCAGGAAGATTGCCAAGAACAGATTTGATTAATGTTAATCTCCCACCAAATGATAATGTTTTTGATTTCCATGAAGAGAGATTTGAATGAAACTTGTCTATAATTGGTTTCCAATTTTTGACCAAGTTCATATTAGCCCCGATCGGGACCCCAAGATAAGTGAATGGTAAAGAACCAGCTTCACATCCAAGGATATTTGCCCAGTTGGAGGTTTCAGCACTCGTAGCCCCAATACCAAAGACTTTGGATTTGAAGAAGTTGACTTTGAGCCCTGAGGATGCATGAAAGCATCTTAGAATGCGAGTCAAGTTTTTAAGATTGGACCGAGACCATTCTCCAATGAATAACGTGTCATCAACGTAAAATAGATGAGAAATCATTGGTCCATTACTAGGGATATTGATCCCTTTGAATATTCCTTTTGCAACCGCTGTTTTGATGGCAACATTTAAACCTTCCATTGCGATTATGAATAGAAATGGAGAAAGGGGATCACCTTGACGTACACCTTTGCTAATTTCGAATTCTTTGGTAGGTGACCCATTGACTATAACTGAAGCACGAGATGATGATAGACAACCCTGAATCCAGGACCTCCATTTATTGTCAAATCCCATTTGTGATAACACCAAATCGAGATATCCCCAGTTAAGAGAATCAAATGCTTTATCGAAGTCAACTTTGAACAATAATAATCGCTTCTTAATTCGTTTTGCCCAAGCACAAGTCTCACTGACGATTAGTGGTCCATCTAAAATGTTGCGTCCCTCCACGTAAGCTGATTAAACATCTCCAATGATCCCTCCAATAACCTTCTTCAATCTAAGAGCTAAGATCTTAGTGATAATCTTATAAAGACATCCGATGAGTCTAATGGGACGATAATCAGATAGGGTTAGCGGATCATTGATTTTCGGTGCTAGAGTTATGAATGAAGAGTTACAACCCTTGGATACGGTACCATAATCCTCAAAATGTCGAATGAGTCTCATCACATTTTCCGACATAGTGCCCCAATATTTCTTAATGAACTTGAATGTGAATCCGTCAGGTCCCGGGGCCTTATCACTGCCACATGCCCAAGCTGCATTTTTAACCTCTTCTAATGAAATTGGTGCCTCAATTCTGATTGCATCCATCATAGAAATTAGGGGTGTTCACGGGGCGGTTCGGTTCGGATAGTAATGAAATTGTGAACCGTGACCACGGGACGGGTACCTCATACGCACTAACCGAAACCGAACCGTATTGACAAAAAAACCGAACCGAACCGAACCGTATAAAAGCGGGTAACCACGGTTCGGTTCACGGGTACCCGGTAAAATATAAAAAATTAAATTCAATTGAAACTAAAAACTCCATTTTACTTATCTCTTTCTTAAAATTAGTAAGTCAAAGAGTTAAAAAAAACATAATGAAGTTCAAATATCATATATTATAATTTGTATAATAAATACAATAATAAAAACAAAAAAATCAAATGAATTTAGAATACAAAATTGGATTTGTCGATATGGATTTTTGTTTAGGTTATTACACTCGTAGATCAATCGAAACAATACTAATGAAATAATACTTTTTTTTAACGGTTCATATATATATATATATATATATATATATATATATATATATATATATATATATATATATATATATATATATATATATATATATAATCAAACGGTTCGGTTCGGGTATCCGCGGATACCTAAATATAAAAACCAAAAACCGACCCGTTGATATCCGGTTTTTTCGGTTTCGGTTTTTTTCGGTTACGGTTTGTTTCGGTTTCGGTTTTTTCGGTTTCGGTTTTTTCGGTTTCGGATTGGCCGGTTCGGCTCGGTTTTTCGGTTTTACGGTTTTTTTGCACACCCCTAATAGAAATCGATTTGAAATGAGGGTTAATTAGTTTTGGTCGAGATGAGCATTCTTCCATGAACTTGCTTTGAAAGAATATGAATGATTCGTTTTTTTATTTCAGAGACATCCGATGTCCATCGACCATTGATCGACAAACCTGATATTCTATTCCTACTATTCCTACTATTGATGTGACCATGAAAAAATATAATATAAGAACTTGAATTCAGTCAGCAAAGGTCCATATGAATTAAACTGTATAATTATTACACACACCATTTAAAAGTTTTTAGTAGTTAAAAAATAAAAGTAAAAAACAAAAATAATAAAAAAAAAAAAACTTTGTTCGCCAACAAGAACTTACAAATTTTATTTTAAACAAAATCTCTTCATTTAAAAGTTATTTTAAGTATATATTGAGTTTTTAGTTTTTTATCTAATTTAACATTTAAGAAAAAATAAAAACTATTTTTGTCGAATATTTCTTTATAATTAAAACTGTAACTTCCATTTAACCCTTAATGAAATAAATATTATGTTTATTTTAAAATAATAATAATTGATATAACAACTGGCCATATATTTTCATTTTAAATAAATAATTTAATGTTACATGCTATTTAGGTAAGTCGATTCGATTGTATAACCTCCGTCATCTAAATAATACTTAATTATAACTTAAATGTAAAATGGAAGTTTATGACCTTTTTATAAAATAAAAATAATTAGAAAGCGTTTAAGAAAAAGAAAGTAGTCGATATTAAATAGTTAATTAACTTTTTCATTAAATTAATACGTGGGTTCTTTAGTCTGGAATTTCCTCATTGGATAATGGATATTGGGGTAAAAAAAAATAGGAAGGGGTATTAAAGCAAAAATGAAAAGTAAGAGGGCTCGAAAGAGGGCTCGAAAGTTGCAAACTTTTTTTGCTTGAAATGCTTGTATTTGTGAAAGGGAAATTTGTATTTGGTTCAATGGGTGACCAATACGTTTTCGATGTTGATACTTTTTATATGAGAATTTATATTCGTTTAAATGTTTAATGAGTGGATGGGGTATCAAAAGCAAAGTTAATTTATTGGTTTTCTTGCCATGATTATAAGTTGTAACTTTTAAAAAAAATTATAAGAGCAATAGGAGGTTTTTTTATGCCTCATTGCTATGTATTTTTTTTGTAAATAAGCATTTATTATTATTGGAGAACACAGTTTTTTTTATTTTTTATTTTGACCATTTAATATATATTGAATAGTCAATATACTTTCACAACTTGTACATATAACACCTTTTATTTTAACAATATTTCAATTTAGCCTTTTCATTATACCTTAGTTTTAAATATTTTTTATTTCTTTATTATTTAATTATTCTTATTTATATATTAATAACATCTTATTTATAAAATATAACTTTTATGACGATAATATAATATTTTCAAATGTTTTTATTTTATTTTTGTAACTATAACATAATAATTTTTCGTGTTTTATTTACATAAATAATGAACCGATATTTATATATTCGTATCCAATCATTATTTTTGTTAAAAAATAGAGTAATTAAATAAAAAGATTTTATAAAACATTTTAGAAAGATAAGGGTAAATTAGTTAAAAAAAAAAATTAAAAAAAGAGCTATTAAATAAGCTTAACCATTGGAGTAGTATTTTTTTGTAGATGACAAAGTTAATGGAATTGTGATATGACACTTATTTATAGTGTAACCATTGAAGATGCTCTAAGAAAAACAATTTTTCAATGTAGTATATAGTTAACTTTCTTCTTCTCGGTTAGGTATCCAAACGAAATTTTGTTATGAGTTGTTACTTGTTACCTTTTCGATTTGATAATTATTAACTAAAAAAAGAATGTTTTCATAGAGAAGGGTAATTGAAACGAATGATGGTGAGGCAGACACAAAAAGGATGAATATTATCTATCAGTGACAAGTCTTACTATAAATAAGAATTTCAAATACTTGGGCTTATTATTCATAAGGATGGGGGTGTTAATGAGAACATCACCCAACGTATAAAGACGAGATGGTTTAAATAGAAAGTAATCATGAGAGTTTTGTATGACAAAAATGTCACGTTGAAACTAAAAGGAAAATTATATAGGATGGTTGTAAGGCCAACTATGATAATATGAATATGAATGTTGGTCAACTAAGAAGAAACATGAGAGGATATTGGAGGTTCTCATAAATAAGGATGTTATAATGAACCTATGGTAGAATCCGAACATGAGATCATTCAATGTTAGAGTTTGGAGGGTGAAGACGATTATTGTGGATGATGTGAGGAAAAGATGACACACAAAAAAATTGAGAAGTAGATGCGGTTTTAGACTTGAATGAGCTAACTTTTTCCGAGGGTTAGCACATAACCTCAAATATGTAAGTATGAAGATATAGAATTATGGTAATAGAATAGTATATCAATAGTCCTTTGAGTATGACTTTTATATGCATTTTTTTCCTTCCATACTAACATCTCTTCTAAGTTTATGCTTGTAGTAATATAAGCTTTAGCGAGTGTTCATTCTTTATTGTTGCATTGTATCTACTACTTTGGTTACACGTTTTATGGCTAGTGCAAGCCCTATGCTTTATTGCTAGTATTTTTACTTATATTATTTGTCTTTTCACATATTATGGGCACATTCATCTTTAGTTATAGTTTTATTGTTTATATATAATTTTCTTTTAGTCGTTTTGTTCATTTATCTATTCATTAATTATCTATTTTTCATGATGGTCTCAGGTTTAATATGTAAGAGATCATAGGGGTTTTGATCTTTCTTTTTTCTTTCTGTTTTTATATAAGTCATAAGTCTTGTTTGGAAACAGATTCCCACTTTTTACCTTCCATTTACCTCATTCTTATTGGAGTAATGGAGTCGAGTTTGTTATTGTTTTGTTAAATCAAATGTATATACCATACAAGTTTCAATACGATTTTAAAATAATATTAGCGAATAACTTAATCATTTTGCATCCCTAACACGAGTTTTCGATCTTTTAATCAACAAATATGACTCATAAAATGTTTACAATATATTTAATACTTATACACAAAGGTTTTCTTAAATAAGAACCCACCATACTAGTCAATTAGTAAAAAGTAAAATCCCCTTTACGGAGGACCACTGATTAGCTTAAGTTGATTGGTGCTTTTTGCCTTGAATTTAGAAAAAGAAAAAAAAAGAATGAGCTTATTTAAAGGAAAAGGAAAAAAGTATGAGGGGGTAAAAAGGTTAATGATTTGTTCATGTGGGGGGTTTAATGAAAATATTTAAAGACATGGGAGAAGGTTGCGTGGGCTTGGGGTGTCTGTTATCGTGTGTTTGTTTGCTGTCATAGCGCAATAATAGAGATTAGAGGGTCGGAGTTGGAAGTTAAAATGTACAAATAGATATGCATAAAGTACAATAACAACAATTTTTTTGAACAGCACAATTACAACAATTTACAGCGACGAGATGGTTGCTAACTTGATATATGTTGTCTTACTAAATTATTATATTATATCAATAATACTAGTCTTTATACAATTATACTTGTATTAATATGTTGATTACTTATAAAAATTAAAGAAAATCTTAATAGATAAGCTTGATTTAACAATATTAAAACAGTGCTTGGTATATGGTATAATCGAAAAAGGAATGTAATAGTTAATTTTATTATAATTGTGAAAAGATATTTGTTTTATTGAAAGAATTAATTAAGGAAACGAACTATTATTCGAAGAATGAATTAGACCATTATCGAAAGGATGTGGTCAGTCAAGTTGTTGATTTCGTATCGGAAGACACATTTTGTTAGCGAACCATGCAAATCCGTTTTAAGGCTTATTTTAGGGAGGTAAATCGCATATTTGTAACAATATTTTAGATGTATCATGATTTAAATAATTTAAATTGCATATATTTTTTTATAAAATTTCCTACTTCAACCACTATACTCCTATGGGCATCTTTAAAAAACTTAATATGATATAAATATTGGTTTAAGTAGCTTAAATCCAACACCGATTTTACATATAGTTGTAGATTTCATTAACACAATATATGGTATTAAAGTTTAATTTAGACATTATTTTTTTTCCATTGCCACCCCTCATTCACAACACTTATAGGTGTTTTTAAATTCATTAGAGTTTGGATCTTTAACCGTTTTTTTTTAGTATATATCAAAACGTTTTGATTTGAAAGAGTTATCTCATAACATTTTCTTCGTTTTAATAAAATTGATAAATTGTATTATCGGGTTAGTCTATACCAAATCCATCTCAAGACCTATCATGTGATTATATCATATAGAGTTATAACCTATCACTATAGAGTCAGACAAGAATTTGCCATACAAATATATTTCTTCTTTTGATGCTCCTATATCGAGTATTTTGGAAAAAAGTTCACCAAAAACATATAAATGGTGTTCTACTCAATAGCAAATCTCAAATCACCATATCAAGAAATAAAATTCGTATTGTTCATGGAAGACTTTTATTAAGATAACGAAGTGCATAAGCACCAGATCTTTTGCGATAATTTGGGTGCGAATAATTTGAAATATACAATTTTAAGTTGATAGTTAATATGTTTAATTAAACATTTCTATAAGACTAAGCTACATAAGGTTTATTGAAATTTATAGTTTCAATTAGTTTTTCAAATAAATAAATAAATAATACCATATATCCTTAAGGTTTATTGAAATTTACCATTTTAGTCGAAATTCCAGTTTTATTTCCGTTCAATCTACAATATAAAAAAGCAATGAATACATTAAACTGCTAATTATATGTGAATATATATAAGGTCACACACAAAAGAGTATTTAACAAACTTCTAAATAACATTAGACTTTACGACAATATCAAACCTCAAGTTTTTACGAACTGTAGCAAGCTACGTTATTTGTAAGGCGTGGTTTAAGACGACAATTTTGTATTATATATATATATATATATATATATATATATATATATATATATATATATATATATATATATATATATATTAAGTTCATATGAGACCATAATATTTTGTGAGATATGGGGACCTATTTATGTCCCTTGATCAAAAACAATCCAAGGCTGAGATCAAAACATAAAATCTGATAAGAGGCGGTGGATATTTTGAAAATTTATCAAAGCTTAGAATTAATTCAATGACACGGAGGGGTAAAATAGGAATTGTGTACTCTAATGGATGATATCTGATCAATTCACGTTCAAAAGTTTGTTCATTGTTCTCGCCCAAATTTTCTCAATCCAAATTTCCTCTCAATCTTATTCCCAGCATCTTCTAGAAAAAAAAAATTCATTTATCTACTTATCAAAAGGTGTAATTAGATGGAATAATCTTGAAAAATCAGTCGATAAAACCCTAGCTTCTTGTTCGATCGGAAGGTATCAAAAACCCTAGAAATTACAATAATAAAAAAGATTTCAAGCTCCAGTACACCAATTTGAAGGGTTTTTTTTTCTAATCGAGCATCAATCGTGGCTCGTTCTGCTAAAATTGATTCTAATTCTAGCTCTGGTTTGTGTGATGATTCGTCAGAAGTAGTTGATTCTCAATCAAAGGCTTCAGAGCTACGTTTTCATACAAAAAACTTTAACTGCTACTTCTTCTCATGATTCTTAGTTGAGGAAGGATTCTTCTCATCAGGTAATAAAAGATTTCATTGACTCATCTTTGGCTGTTAACAATTTCAATGTTAATAAATCTACGATCCAAGCTATGTTATTTATGCATAAATGAAGTTATTTACAAAGTCTGTAGAGATATTCTTGGAATTTGAATTATAATTTTTTTAGTTTGTTTGGTTTATCTTATTAGTTTCATACTTCTAGTGTCAGTTAGGTGTTTGGTAAAATGAGTGATCTCCCGCTAGGTGTTCGACATAATGCACTCTGTAATGGTTTCATATTTTCTGCAAAAAAATTGTGAATGAAAATGATAGAATGTTGTAGATGCAAACATAACTTGCTTCCTAAATTGATTTTAGATGTTATTTTGTTTGAGTAATTGGATTATCTAGTAAATATTTAGTGAAATATTGTTTGATAATTTGATATTCTAAGTATTCTAGCTTGATAAGTAATATGGTACTTCTTAATTTGAATCAGATGTTACTTTGTTTGATAAGTTAGATGATCGAGTAAAAATATTAGTAAAATAGTCTTTGGTAACTTAATATTCTAGGTATTCTGATTTGTAAAGTTAGGTGTTACTTCATAAATTTGATTTAAGATGTTATTTTATTGATTAACCAGATGTTACTGCTTACTTTGATAAGTCAAAACTAAAATACATTTTAAGAATTTGTTATTCTATCCTGACATAATTGAATTCATCTCTTTATGTTTTAGTTCGACAATATTTGATTCAGATTTAGATTCTACATAATGCAGATTCTAAATCATCTATTGTAATAGGCTTTAGGAAGTTGTTAAACAATTTATTCTAATTTAGGAATTATTTTTCTGAAATTTATATTGTAGCTATGGTTAGTGTTTAATACAGATTTACTATAGCTTGGGCTAGAAATGAACTTCTTTATTGTAGTTTCGATTAAATATTCTTGAAATTATTTACTTTATCTAGGATTAGTGTTTGATACACATTGAAAGCTAATGAAATTTATTCTGATGTGTTCTTAATGCGACAGATGGAAATTTATTCTGGAACGGTAAGTGGAAATGTGAAATATTGACTTGGGTAAAGATGGTTTTCTGTAGAATAAGAAGCATACAAAATAGTTATGCTTTGGCCAATCAGATTCCAATTCCATAAGAAAGTAACCGGCGAAGCAAAGGAATAGGGAAAGGTTGATAAAGATGGTCATTAAAAATGATGAGGGAATGGATCGATGCAAGAAACATACTGGAAGGACATGAATAATTTTTTTGGAATATTTGAAAGTCTTTGATTATGAATGACATGGTAGTGTTTTGTTCATTTGAATAATGGTTATCTTTTTTAGTTTTGAACAATAGGTATGGTTGTTTCAATGACCAATTAATGTTTCACAGAATAATAGTCATAGTTAAAAAATAGTTATGATTTGACCAATCTGAAATATCATGCTTTTATGATCAAATGTTCATTTTTTGTTATAGTTCATGTACAATATCCTAATAGAGTAATGTTATATGTTTTCTGTACATCTATAATTTTCTATTAAAATAATGTTAAATGTAGTTTTTTTTATAGATTTATATGTAATGACCTTTTTACAATAATATTTTAGAATTTATAGATATATGTGATGTTAATAAAACTTACTTACTATGTATATGAGGAATATTATAATAGAATAATTTTATAGGTTGTATGTTCATGTATAATAATTCTATTTGAATAGTGTTTTATGTTTTAGAATATTAGAATATTACATATATTATATCTTTATGAGCACTGAAATATTAGAATATTTCAGTAGAGAAAAGTGGTCTCATGGTCTTACGGTCTCAAAAAATTTTACATTTAGAACATTATATTATAACAGTGTTAAATTTTGTTGGTTTTTATAGATTTATATGTAATTATCTTTTTACAAAAAAAAAAAAGAATTTGTAGATATATGTATTGTTAATAAGACTTATTTACTATTTATATGTTGAATATTCTGATAGAATAATTTTATAGGTTGTATGTCCATGTATAGTAATTATTTTGGAATAATGTTATATGTTTTAGAATATTAGAATATTACATGTATTATATTTTTATGAACACTAAAATATTAGAATATTTCACTAGAGAAAAGTGGCCGCATGGTCTCACGACCTCACAATATTAAGGTCATCTCATTTGAATCTAATGCATGATGTATGATGTTAATAATCTAATTGAAAATTTTTATAGGTTTCTTGTTAAATAATTTCATTTATTAAATAAAAATAATATGTATATGTAGAATATTCAAATAGAATAATGTTATATGTTATTTGTTTTTATAAATATATATGTAGAATATTTTAATAGAATTATGTTATAGGTTTTTAAATAAATAAGTTAATTTATTACATGAAAATTAATAATGTGTATTATGTGTAGAACATTCTATTATAATAATTTTATATGTTGTTACTTTTCAGGAGTTTATATGCAACACTACTTGATTATATCAACAACAAATATCAATGTAGAATATAACATATAACAATAATCAGATCTAGAATATTAGTCATAGTAAGAAAACACATTCGATTACATCATCATTTATAAATATGTATTAGAATATTACACTTATAAATTATTAAAATTAGAATTATACACTTCAATAAGATATCAGTATCATCAATATAGAACATATAATAATAGACTATATCATTAAATATGTGCACTATATCATGTATCATATTCTAAACGAAATATGGAACTAATTGAGTAGTTCAACAAACAAAAATCAAAGTGGACTATAACATTATATATCTGTACATGTAGAATATCTAGAATCCAAACTAAATAATTATTAGTTTAAACAATTTCATTACTTGAGTGTGATTCTTCAGCACCATCATTAGTTTGACCTACAAACAAGTATTCCATTAATATTTATTATTGTATAAATATTTACAAAATTGTATTCTAAACTTAATTTTCTGAATATGTAAGGACGTATGAGTAATGTTTTTCAATTATTCTCATCAGAATAACGTACCATGTACTATGTAATGTAATAAAAAATATGATGAAATGGGACCAAGTACCATTTCTGCTTCATGCTAAACTGGTCCAAATTCATCTTTTACTTCACATGCTACTGACAAGGAGGATAGTAACTAACCTAAACCTTTCACTCAGATAATCAAAATAATAAAAACAATGAAGAAACATGTTTCAAGCTTCAAGCATCAACATAGTTTGAGATTTCCCTATAATCATTACACTAATCTTTCATATATGCACCATTTAGTGTACTTGTCTAAATATTATGGAAAAAGAATAACATTTATATCAACAAGAATATGATTTAATCATTTAGAGGCAAACCAATGATAAAACATGTTCCAAGCTCCAAGCATCAACATGGTCAGATATTTCCCTACGATGCAAGCACCAATCTTTCAAAATCTTTCAAACATGCATAAATATACATCATGATACTTAAAATAAAATATAAAACATACTATTATTATAATCATAATAATATACAATTCCATCAAGATTTAAACAAAATTATGCTAAAATTAATCTCCTACCTTTTATGTTTGAAAAAAAATCATATTTAAACAAAACTGTAGTGAAGCTAATATGAGAAGCAAACATTATATCATATTTCACCAATTGTGACTCATATTTTGTAAGTATATACATATTCTTAAAGAGGACTTAAGTCGTAGGAAGGAGGGAGTGATACATCAGACTCGTTATTCATTCAGGACTTTCATCAAACAGGTAGAGTGCATTTTTAGTTTAAGAGAATTTGCTCAATAATAATAATCTTTTGTACATACCTCATTAATTTATAGAAAGAATGTAACACCGTAAATTTCAAAACAATTTTTCTTTTGAAAACGTATAATTCTCAATACATATTTCACAAGAACATCATTTATTAAAATCACAAAACATAACTCCATGTTTAATTAAACGGTAATCCAGGATCCTCCTAACTCTTTCTCCGGTGTGTGCACAATTAAGCCGACACCGTCCCGCGATCCTGAGAAGAAAACCTGAAACACATAACACATAACGCGGTAAGCACGAAGCTTAGTGAGTTCCCCAGAATACCACATACAACACATAATAGCCACTCGAGGCTATAACTCTATTTGACCCTCTGGTCAGTGTGTCTCAGTGGGACCCTCCAGTCCCATAACTCTGTGGACCCTCTGGTCCTAACTCTGTGGACCTTCCGGTCCTGACTCTGTAACCCTGAAACATACATAGCATAAATCACATAGAAATAATGCAGTGTATCACATCATATAAATAGCATACAAAATACTCTGTCACATAACTCGAATTACCACTCTAGGTAAAGTATAGTGAGAAGACTCACCTCGGGTAACTCGGTAATCTCAAACTCAGTAAAATCTGGTCTAGCCTCCGCCTAATCACATGGAATAAGCACTCTAATCAACACAACTCTCAAGGCTAGACTATACCCTCTCTTAGCACTCGTAGAAGGGTAAAAGACCATTTTACCCCTCTCATGGCTCAAATACCCTAAAGTTGACCAAACCCTAAAAATCAACAAAAATCAACTCTACGGGTTACGCTGCCCGTACCAAACATGTACGCTGGGCGTACCCGGCGTCCTCACAGAAATGGGGTACACAACCCCTTACGTCGCGCGTATTGGGATTACGCCCCGCGTAACTCCCAGTTTCAGACTCCTAAGCTCTTGAGGTCTTAAACAGTTAAGACACACGTCCAACTTCTAGATCTGAACATTTCTAAGCCTCCTAATCCATAAAGTTGGTGACTTTAAGCCTTTGCATGGTTGTACAAGTCACTAACACTCATAATATCCCATTTCCAACCTTAGAAAGCTCATAACTCAAGCATGATCTCATAACAATGACCAAGTTGGGATTTTTATGGATCTATTGATGGGTTTTGGTCCTAAGAACATCCTATGTGCTCATACAAACCCTAATGCTTGGATCTAGGTTTCTCTATTGTACATGCAAGTTATCCAAGACTATAAACCCTAATTCTAGCATACAAGTAATCATATTAATTATGAGAATAGGTTTAATATATTACCTTGATTGTTATATAGCAATAACAATCCCAAATCTCCTTGTATTGACTTTAGAAAGCATAGAGTCACAATTGTCACTCCTCTATGTAGCACCTGATTCCTGGTATGTATTCGTGATTATTAAATCTCTTTATTTTGCATAATTAGCCTTGGACTCGGCGAGTTGAGGGACTGACTCGCCGAGTAGAAGCGGGACTAGACGTGGGATCTACTCGGTCTACTCGGCGAGTAGGTCCGATGGACTCGACGAGTAGACCCTGTTTGGACTTAAACCCTAACTCGGGTGTTTGCACCCTATTTAATCAATCTAACCCAACCTCCACTTCCCTTAGCACTCCCAGAGACCTGTAGAACGAAACCCTAGCCTCCTTTGTGTCCTTGTGGGTGATTGTTATCATTTTGAAGGTGATTTGGGGCTTGGGAGAAGAAGGAGAAGATTGAAGAGTACAAGAAGGGAAGAAGATCCGGAATCTACTCTGTGAAAGGCTTCTATTCAGGTAGAAAAGACCCTAACTTGATCTTTAGTTCGTTAGTCCCCTTTTGTCCCTAAGAAAAGAGGTTTTAAGCCCTAAAAACCTAAATCTCTATGTGTTTGTGGCTAATGTTCTGCAAGAACTTCGGATGTGGACCTTTTGGACTTCATAGTAGCATAAAGTCTCTGTGGTTGAGGTAGTGGAAGTCCCCAATGAGCATAGGACCTCTTGTATAGCTTGGAAGTGCATGATTGAGCTCATAGGGCCATGCATGCACGTAAAGTTTACAACTTTACGTGGTAAATGAACCCTAGGACCATGGATCTGTGGTCTGGAAGTGTTGCATGTCCCAGATCTGGCCTACTCAGGAAGTGGGTCGGAGGACTCGGCGAGTCCCAAGGTGGAACTCGGCGAGTTCTATGAAGATGGTCGTCGACTTGGCGAGTTGGATGAACAAACTCGGCGAGTCCTATGAAGATTGCCTGGAACTCGCCGAGTAGTTCTTCAAACTCGGCGAGTAATATGAACATCCACAGAACACGAGGGGTTTAAGCGTCAAAGGCTCAGCCCTTCGTACCTGAACCAAGGAAGGCCAAGATAAGACCAGGGAACTTGTAAGTAGTTGTGATCCCTCAGGAAGTATCAGTATCACTAATGATTGTTGTGATGTATTGCAGAATGGTGGTACTTCGATCGAGGCCGATTGATGGCGGTTCAGGAGAGGGGTCAGGTTCGGGATCAGGTTCCAAGCCGATTGATGAGGGACTACGCGAGTTCATCGCGTCAGAGATTACCAGAGGCATCCTTGAGTCGACCCCCATTCTCTTTGGGTCGATCAAGGAAGAGATCATGGAGTTGATGGAAGATCGCCTTCGGGCATTCAGGAGTGATATGGCATCTAGCCAGTCAGGATCTCGCACGCTGTCCTTCAAGGACTTCAGGGGCAGTGGTGCGCCGGATTTCCATGGGGTGAAAGACCCCATTGCTGCCAGGCGATGGATTGCAGACATCGAGTCTGCCCAGTTGACTAGCTTCTGCCCCGAGGGGTCGAAGGTGAGGTATGCAGCAGGATGTCTACGGGACCGAGCCCGGGATTGGTGGGAGTCAGTGGGTGACTCGTTGGGAGCCTCAGCTATCGAGGCGATGACCTGGTCGGACTTTGTGACCAGGTTCAGGGCAGAGTTTGCGCCGGCTGTCGAGCTTCAGCAGCTGGCCAGGGAGTTTCTAGACATGAGGCAGACGACAGAGACTGTGGGGGAGATCACCGCCAAGTTCCGGGAGAGGGCTTTTGTTGGTGCCCCAGTATGCTGGTGACGAGGACATGAGGAGGACTCGTTATCTTGATATGCTACGAGCTGACATAGGGGAGCATGTTAGCTTTTCGGCTTGCCCTACCCTAGACTCCATGATTGCCAGGGCGAGGGAAAGGGAGATAGATTTGGAGCACATCCGGAAACGGAAATTAGAGGAGGGTCAGACAAGAGGGGCTTTGGGGAAGAAGCCCAAGGGATCAGATGGTAGGCCGAAAGGCCAGTCAGGACCGAGCCGCTGCGGGAAATGCGGTAGGACGCATGTGGGGGCATGAAGGATGGGATCAGTAGGCTGCTACAAGTGCGGCAAGGCAGGGCACTTTAGCAGGGATTGTACTACTCCAGTTTCAGCTATTCAGACATCGGAGTTGCTGTGTTTTCACTGCAACCAGAGGGGCCACAAGAAGGCCAATTGCCTCCAGTTGATAGTTTCAGCGCTGGTTAAGGCGCCAGCTCCAGCGACCCTGCGGATCACGGATGGCCAGCAGGGCAAGGCAGAGGCTCCAGTGGTGAGAAGCCGAGCATTCCAGCTGACTACCGAGGAGGCACGCGCCACACCCGATGTGGTGACGGGTATGATTCTTTCCTTCTATCTTATTTTTATGATGTTATGTTATTGATATGTGCTCTGTATGTATATGTATGCATTAGGATCGTTCCATGTGAACGGCCTCCCAGTTCAGGTGTTATTTGATTCGGGTGCATCCCGATCATTCGTTTCCCTTGCGCTTAGCAAGAAGTTTCATGAGCCATCAGGCGAGCTAGATTGCCCTTTGGAGGTGGAGATTGCTGATGATCGATCGGTGCGAGCATCAGCGGTATTTCGAGATTGTGTGCTGCGTTTGTTCGAGGAGCACTATTTGGTAGATTTGGTTCCCATACCGTTGCGTGGGAACAAGGGGATTATAGGCATGGATTGGTTGAGCCCTAATGGGGCTGTGATAGATTGCGCACAGCAGCTAGTGCGGGTCAGGACCCCAAGCAGGGCAGAGTTAGTGATTCATGGTGAGAGGCCCCAGTATGGGCCCGTTGTATGTTCAGTAGCGAGGGCTAGGCGCTACCTTCAGTAGGGATGCGCAGGATATGTCGCGTATGTGATGGATACCCGGGAGGCGGGTAAGGCGACAGTGAGCGAGGTTCCGGTGGTCCAAGACTTTGCAGATGTTTTCCCAGAGGAGCTTCCTGGGATACCTCCGGAGCGACAGGTGGAGTTCAGGATTGACCTTGTTCCTGGTGCGGCTCTGATAGCCAAGGCACCGTATCGGTTGGCTCCTCCCGAGATGCAGGAGTTGTCTATGCAGCTGCAGGAGCTGCTAGACAAGGGATTTATTCGTCCGAGCAGTTCGCCCTGGGGAGCCCCGATTTTGTTTGTGAAAAAGAAGGACGGGTCGCATTGGATGTGTATAGATTATCGGGAGCTGAACAAGGTAACGGTGAAGAACCGTTACCCGCTTCCGAGGATTGATGACCTCTTTGACCAGCTTCAAGGGGCATCTTGGTTCTCCAAGATTGATTTGCGTTCGGGTTATCATCAGATGAGGGTCAGGGAGGAGGATATGCAGAAGACCGTGTTTCGGACGTGCTATGGCCATTATGAGTTGGTGGTGATGCCGTTTGGGCTCACCAATGCTCCTGCCGCGTTCATGGACCTCATGAACCGCGTATGCAGACCGATGCTGGACCGGTCTGTGATAGTCTTTATCGATGATATCTTGGTTTATTCCAAGACCTGGGAGGAACATGAGGAGCATCTGAGAGAGGTGTTGGAGACCCTGAGGAGGGAGAGCTTGTATGCCAAGTTCTCCAAGTGTGAGTTTTGGTTACGCGAGGTGCAATTTCTTGGACACCTCGTCAACCAGAATGGGATTCTGGTCGATCCGGCTAAGGTCAAGGCCGTGATGAGATGGGAGGTTCCGAAGTCTCCATCTGAGATTCGGAGTTTCATGGGATTGGCAGGCTACTATCGGAGATTTATCCAGGATTTCTCCAAGATAGTCGTACCCCTGACGCGGCTGACGAAGAAAGTCGTGGTCTTTTGGTGGGGACCCGAGCAGCAGGCTGCATTTGAGACGCTGAGACAGAGATTGTGTGAGGCGCCAATCTTAGCCCTGCCAGAGGGCGTAGAGGATTTTGTGGTTTATTGTGATGCGTCCATTTCTGGGTTGGGCGCGGTACTGATGCAGAGGGGGCATGTCATTGCCTACGCTTCGAGGCAGCTCAAGCCTCACGAGACGAACTACTCGACGCACGATTTGGAGTTGGGGGCGGTGGTCTTTGCCCTCAAGATTTGGCGACATTACCTCTACGGGGTTCGATGTACCATCTACACGGACCACAAGAGTTTGAGGTACCTCATGGATCAGCCGAATCTGAACATGAGGCAGCGTCGATGGTTGGATGTGGTGAAGGATTATGATTGTGAGATCCTTTACCACCCGGGGAAGGCCAATGTGGTGGCCGATGCGCTTAGCCACAAGGCGGCGCCGATCAGGGACGTTTGTTTGAGGATGACCGTGGTGACTCCCCTGTTGGAGCAGATTCGGGAGGCTCAACAGGAGGCTATCAAGGAGGAGCACCGGAAGAGCGAGCGTGTGGTGGGTCAGGTTTCCTCCTTTGATTATGATAGCCGAGGACTATTGACACTACACCGTAGGGTGTGGGTGCCGTATCACGGAGGCGTGCGCCAGATTTTGATGGAGGAGGCGCACAAGTCCCGATTCTCTATTCCTCCCGGGGCGACGAAGATGTATAGGGATCTTCGTCTAGACTATTGGTGGCCCTGCATGAAGCGGGATGTGGCATGGTATGTCGAGCGATGTTTGACCTGCAGGAAGGTCAAGGCCGAACATCAGAGACCGCATGGCAAGATGCAGCCGTTGGATATTCCGTTGTGGAAATGGGAAGATATCACGATGGATTTTATCACGAAGCTTCCCAGGACCGCACGTGGAGTGGATACGATTTGGGTCATCGTGGATAGATTGACCAAGAGTGCCCACTTTATTCCGATTCAGGAGAGCATATCGGCAGAGAAATTGGCCGACATCTATATCAGGGAGATTGTGGCACGGCATGGGGTGCCAGTATCGGTGATCTCGGACAGGGATGTGCGTTTTACTTCCAGGTTTTGGAAGAGATTCCATGACGAGTTGGGCACTCGTCTGCATTTTAGCACTGCCTTTCACCCGCAGACGGATGGGCAGAGCGAGCGGACCATCCAGACTCTGGAGGATATGCTGCGGACGTGCGTGCTAGACTTCGGTGGTAGCTGGGATACCTATCTTCCCTTGGTCGAGTTCTCCTACAACAACAGCTATCACGCGAGTATTGACCGCCCTCCCTTCGAGATGTTGTACGGACGGAGGTGTAGGACCCCGATATGCTAGGGTGAAGTTGGCCAGAGGGTCATGGGGAGCACCGAAGTGGTGCTCAAGACGACCAAGAGGATCCAGCAGGTCCGGAGCAGGCTTCAGACTGCTCAGAGTCGGCAGAAAAGTTATGCCGACAAGCGTCGATCCGATTTGGAGTTCCAAATCGGGGATATGGTTCTCCTAAAGGTGTCGCCCTGGAAAGGCGTCATTCGATTCAGGAAGCGTGGCAAGTTGGGCCCGCGATTCATCGGACCGTTCAGGGTTGTAGCCCGGGTGGGCAAGGTGGCGTATAGGTTGGATTGCCAGCCGAGCTCAGCCAGATCCACAACACTTTCCATGTCTCTCAACTGCGAAAGTGCTTAGTGGACGATTCAGCGGTAGTGCCGTTGGAGGATATTCAGGTTGATGACAGCCTGAATTACATCGAGCGCCCGGTCGCAATCCTCGACAGGAATTCAAAGGATTTGAGGAACAAGAGGGTGGAGCTAGTGAAGGTGCAATGGCAGCACCGCAAGGGTTCGGAATGGACTTGGGAGCCGGTGGACGAGATGATGGAGCACTATCCCGAGCTGTTTCAGGATCGAGCAGCAGACTTCGAGGACAAAGTCTAAAATAAGTGGGGGAGATTTGTAGCACCTGATTCCTGGTATGTATTCGTGATTATTAAATCTCTTTATTTTGCATAATTAGCCTTGGACTCGGTGAGTTGAGGGACTGACTCGCCGAGTAGAAGCGGGACTAGACGCGGGATCTACTCGGTCTACTCGGCGAGTAGGTCCGATGGACTCGACGAGTAGACCCTGTTTGGACTTGAACCCTAACCCGGGTGTTTGCACCCTATTTAATCAATCTAACCCAACCTCCACTTCCCTTAGCACTCCCAGAGACCTGTAGAACGAAACCCTAGCCTCCTTTGTGTCCTTGTGGGTGATTGTTATCATTTTGAAGGTGATTTGGGGCTTGGGAGAAGAAGGAGAATATTGAAGAGTACAAGAAGGGAAGAAGATCCGGAATCTACTCTGTGAAAGGCTTCTATTCAGGTAGAAAAGACCCTAACTTGATCTTTAGTTCGTTAGTCCCCTTTTGTCCCTAAGAAAAGAGGTTTTAAGCCCTATAAACCTAAATCTCTATGTGTTTGTGGCTAATGTTCTGCAAGAACTTCGGATGTTGACCTTTTGGACTTCATAGTAGCATAAAGTCTCTATGGTTGAGGTAGTGGAAGTCCCCAATGAGCATAGGACCTCTTGTATAGCTTGGAAGTGCATGTTTGAGCTCATAGGGCCATGCATGCACGTAAAGTTTACAACTTTACGTGGTAAATGAACCCTAGGACCATGGATTTGTGGTCTGGAAGTGTTGCATGTCCCAGATCTGGCCTACTCGGGAAGTGGGTCGGAGGACTCGGTGAGTCCCAAGGTGGAACTCGGTGAGTTCTATGAAGATGGTCGTCGACTCGGCGAGTTGGATGAACAAACTCGGCGAGTCCTATGAAGATTGCCTGGAACTCGCCGAGTAGTTCTTCAAACTCGGCGAGTAATATGAACATCCACAGAACACGAGGGGTTTAAGCGTCAAAGGCTCAGCCCTTCGTACCTGTGCACGGAATTAACCGTATTACGTAGTCTCGAAACCCCCAAACCCTCGAATGGGGTGTTTTGGTGTGGATTGGAAGCAAGCAGAGAACCTGCTCGAGGAACTCGGCGAGTTGCTCGCAGGACTCGGCGAGTTGGTACTCGAGTCGGCCCCAAAGTCTCGGATAGCGAGTCAGGGATGACTCAGTGAGTGAAAGAGGGACCTGGTGAGGGGGACCGGATCAGTGAGGGATGGACTCGGCGAGTTGCTCTCTGGACTCGGCTAGTCCAGCCAACTGGAAGTTGACTTTGACCTGGTCTTTGACTTGGTGAGGGGTAAAAGGGTCATTTTACCCTAAGAACATCTAGTGTGTTTGACTGATCGTATTGTGGGAATTGCAGCCGGAGGGTTTCCGGAGCAGCAGCAGCAGTAGTAGGTGATCAATTCCCACACAGACCGGCAGCTATTTCGAGGTGAGTTTCCTTTCCAATAGGAACGGGTCTAAGGCACCAAGGCCGACCCGTGTAGACGAGATGCTAGTGCTAGAGTGTGGGCCGAACCCGTATCTCTGGGTTTAGTCAAGTATGACATATGTGTTAATATGATAGAGTTGCTTATACTTGTTGTCTGCGTGATACTTGTATGATATGGGTTAGCGGTTGAGTGTGGGCAGGGCCCGTATCTCTCCGAGGTCGGAGTGTGGGCTAGGCCCGTATCTCCCAGATAGTGAAGTGTGGGCAGGGCCCGTATCTTCATAAGTGTAGGCGAGGCCCGTAATTCCTAGCTGAACATTGGTTGTTATATGTTTGCATGGTATGGGGTATTATGGGGGAACTCACTAAGCTTTGTGCTTACAGTTTATAGTTTTGGTTTCAGGTACCTCTTCGTCGAAGGGGAAGGAGTCGGCACGATAGCGGCACATCATGCACACACACGAATTTCCGCACTTACGAGATTCTCCGGGATTCATACTCTGATATTATGATGATTGTATGATTTGATTTTGAGACATGGCTTACGTTTTGTTATGGTTTGATCAAACAATGTTTTTTTTTAACAATTAATGTTTTTCTAAAGTAATGTTTTAAAACGAAATTTTTGGACGTGAAATTTGGGTCGCTACACTCTAATGGTTCACAAACACCATAAGCAAGAGGATGAAGAGGAGAGAGGATGGAGGCTGCCAAAATCCGTGTGAAAATCCTAGCAAGATGCTTAGCCACGTTTTTGGTCCTTAAGGGATCTATATATAGTGAGGCAATTAGGGTTATCTAACATGGAAACCCTAATTTGGATGCTTAAGCCCTAAGCAACCCATGGAGCCCTTTCCATAAGGCCTTGGACGATTTCATATGGGCTTCCCCCATAGAATTCGTCCACCTTATGATATAAGGCAATCCATGGCCCAAATTGCAATTATCTTATAATTACAATTCCAGTCCCTTAAGTTTAATTAATCTCTTTTAGTCACAATACTAATTACCAATTAATTATTAACTAATATTAATTAAACAATATGATTTCTCCTTTAATATATTATTCTCATAATATATAAATAAATCATATTTAATTCTTTCTCTCCATAATTCATCCTATCAAGTTGCTTTGGTGAAGGCAACCCAAAAGGACCATGCACCATCGGGTCAAGTACATACCAAAATAGTTATGGAATTAGACACAAATCCAACAGTCTCCCACTTGGATAAGTCTAATAACTATTATGCGTATGATTTCATATCCTGATCTGCAATCGTAGCTTTCCAAAGCCGCTTTCAACTCTGATCTTATCAGATACGTGTGTCCTTAGATAAGGGATCATCTATTCCTCCATTCTAGATATCATATGGGATATGATTTCAAATCATTCTCTTTGTACTATATCTCGATACCCGATTTATGACAACCGACTAATTGAACAAATCAAATTAGCCCTAGCCCGGCCGAGCATTTACGTTTGTCATCACTAAATCATCGAGGGGCCCAAAAGATATCGTTTTTATCCTGCCTTGGCTAAAAGGAACGGATAGACTTTGATACAATGCTTGCTTGCACTCACGCACCGAATCAAACACAACAATATGTTTTATAACACCAAGTTACTAGTGCGTTTACATATTATCAATGTGCAACCGATTTGCAAGATACAACTCACACATCTCGGTTTCAAGAATATAAGATGTTATCGTCTCACCAATCACTCGTGATACAATTTCATGGGGTGATCCAAGTGAGCGTGGGTTTAATCCAATGCTCAAATCATATTCATAAGCACTCATGAACGTTGCAGCAAACATTTGCTTATGTCTAATACTCTTTTAGACAATCCGCACACCAGTTCACGACAGTCTTCATTCATATCTACTTCCAACATATGAATGACTGTGGCCCGTTAAAATAATTTGATTATTCTTAATAAACTCAATTATTCTGGAAGTCAAAACATGCAAATGTGAAACACAAGAGTAATACTAATCCCATATGGCCTCAAACCTTTGAGTATCAATAAAACTCCTTTTATTTATCACCATATCGATTATTCATTATTTGTCGTTTCGGGTAATCAACTTCTTACTTGAATTATTACACGTGTCCCATGCTCTTAGCATGCACACAATGTTAACCTATGGTTCTTACTTTGTGAAATAGATTAAATTGAACACATTTCCAATCATTCTCATTTCACAACTCCAAATCCTTTTTCATAAGTGAAAGAATATCAAATTCTTGATACTTATAGAATATGCTAGATTCTAACATTCTATGCAACGATCCTTTCATAATGTCATTGCACCAAGTCACAAAGACTATTGCCAATGATATTACAGAGTCCTCTATCGGAAATTGTTACAATACAATTCCTTAGATATGATGTCTCCCACTCAAAGAACATTCCTTTGAACATCCTTTTGCATATAAGTTTCTAATCTAGACATAGATTTTCAATATTCAATTTCTAATATGGATACATTTCCATATTTTCCATATGATAACTTATTCTTAATAGAATCTTATCTATTCATAATAATGTCGATATGGTCCATCCAATATGGAAACATTTCCATATTCTCCAATACTATACTTCCAACTACTCACAAGCGACCAATCATCGTCGAACTTTGGATTGTCCTTTGATAGTTGTTTAATTATTTTTAGTCAAAACCGATTCTAGTCCTTTTTCCCTCTAAATGCGCTAGACATTTGGAAAATTTTAGAATGGTCAAACATTAAAGCATTTGCAATCGATCCTATACCCGAAGCGTATGGGACACGACGCATAATGTTTTATTTGCTATGTTCTCAAAATTCGAATTGTGAAGAGGAATGCCGTAATCATAATCGAAATTTTAAGAACACACTATGTACCTTTGACTAAATTTTATTAACATTCCACAACCTAAGCCTTTAGATTTGAAATGAAGCATAATATTCTCTCCTTTAATTATAGCAAAACAACTTTACAACCCTTACGACTTTGCAAGGTATAACCCTTCTTTTCTATAATTAATATTGCCAACTTGCAATACGTTCCTTAATAATCACACAATCATAACTTTTATGCTCCCACTATCTTGATGATTATTATAAAACATAACACTTATGCTCTCACTAGCTTCGACATGTATTCATAAACATCTTAACTTTCAGAAAAACAATGCTTATTGAATTTCTTAAGTTCATGTTTCTAATACTTAGTGCTTTGATAATCTTTTATCAAGGCTTCTTGAACTTATACACCTTTGCCTTTGATATTTCATATGTGTGTCTAAACACTTAAGACTAATTGCCAAACCTCACAATTCAAATTATGGAAAGGGATACCGTAACCATAATCGAATTCGAGAATGCAATTTTAAAATCACTATCTTCTTAAAATCTCTCTTAGTGAAAGCATTTCCTCACAATCATTTTCATGAAGGAGGAAATCTTATGACACTTAGATTTAAATGGTGTATATGTTCCTATCCATGTGAATTTGTTGAAACTAAGGTTTACGACAAATTCAAACTCATATGGACCGATCTTTCTTAATCTTGATTTCTTGCCTTATGGTAGCACAGCTGCCCACCATGTCTTCCAAGTACTTAAGCAGCTCACCCTTTCCTATCAATGTACCTTTCATTGATTAAGGTGCTTTGCCTTTTATGCGTTCAAAATGAGAACTCATAGAACTCACATGCATAATTAACTCAATTGGAACAACACAGAAACAAAATAATGTCAACACGATAGGTTGTAAACCTCAACTCGTGTGCTAGTGATGATCGATTAAGGTTTATTTGATTTGTTCTTGAAATCTTTCAAGACCATTAAGACTCCCACTTACTCCTTGTCATATAAGATTCTCTTGTCAATAAACATTTCTTGACAAACAAATATTCAAGAGTTAGTGTACTTTTTATCAAACACTTCATAAATTGGTCCTAGTTGGTCTTTGTCTTATCCAATACATCACAACTTTCCACATTTGATGAATGTTATAAACCTTTTAATACTTGTCACTCATTGTCACAATCTTAACTCTAAGACTTGTTTTGGAACGAAGTATGATTGACTTCTTGATTTAACCATTTCTTCAATTCTTGATTCCTCTTCTTAGACATACAATTGTACTAAGACTCATTAAGAGGATCAATTGAGATATGGTTCTTAATCATTAAGACCTATCATAAAGCATAAAAGGTACTCTCCCATCTTCTTAGAATGGAGAAACTTTTATCTTTCTGCCTACTTGATTCTTCTTATTCGTTCTGCTATTGATCTTAAACCCTTTAATCAATTCAGAATTACACTTAATCTTGTAAGTATAATCATATTTACTAAACCTTTAGTAAATCATGATGAATATCTTTGTTACTCTTATGGTGGACTTGATCAACACAAAACTTTGTGTATTCGATCTCCAAGTCCTTCACTTGACATTTTGTCAACGAATTAGTCTAATTTCCAAATATGAAATTTCTCATTCATCGTGCAACCAAGTTGCATGATTCCAAATTTCTGTCCAATTGAAACTTGGGCGATGAGAAACTCTCCCTATTTGGTAAATTCTCGACTTTCCATAAATAACATAATAAGAACCAAATCCATTATTGCTAATAATAGAAACATTTTAACATCAATTTTTCATACACGCCATTGCAAGGATAATATAAAAATCAAAATTTATTTTATGCGGAAAAATTTGTCCTTACAATGCAACTCATTGAAAAACTTATGCTAATACATCTTTCTTAGCAATCTAATTCTAACTCTAAGTAGTAGCTTAAGAATCTAATCTTCGAGAAATGCGATCGAAATCCATTCCTTCACGGTTAGATTCTGCTCACTTCTTCCTTTAATCTCCCTTTCTTTTCTTTGATTCTACAAAACATCAATTGTAATCTTATCACATTATGTATTAAGAATCTAGAATATAAGCTTAAAAGAGTTAGTTAATGGATTTTACCTATATTAGAGCCATACGTTTCGACTCTCCCATCTCTTAGATCTCTTAGGTAAATGGGGCAGCTTCGTCTCCAATGCCCCTTCTCTTGGCAATAAAAGCAAATTGACTCTTTTGGAACATGACATGGAACTACTTCAGACATTGCCTTTCTCTTATGATCAAACTTTTCGATCATAGCATGTCTTTCGTTGCCATTGTATATATCCATAGAGGTCTTAAAGGCAGATTCACCAATCAACTTTGCTTTTCTATTGCGCCAAACCATTGCTGATTCGGCAGCAATAAGCATATAGGTGAGATCTATAAGGGTCACGTCGCGGTTCATCATATAGTACTCTCTTACGAACTCACTATATGAGTTAGGAAGTGACTGAAGAACCCAATCAATAGCCATTTCCTCACAGACAACGGATCCCAACATTCTTAACCTATCAATGTGTGACTTCATCCCTAGGACGTGTGCACACACCGACTTTCCTTCTTTATGTTTACTTGCCAAAAGGGCTTGAGTGATCTTGAACTTTTCAAGCCTTTGAACTTGTGGGTTAGGGAGAATAATTTTGAGGAGGAGGAGGAAGTGAAGTATGATCTCTTGTTCCTCGATCGAATCGTGGAATATCATCTTCATGTGGAATGCTTGTTCCACGGGATTTAGGAAAACCATAGTTGTCAAACTTTGACATCTACAAAATGGGAGAAAATGAATTCATGTTAGTTGATTGAATGAGTCCTTAGTAAATCACCCAAATGAAATACTAAGGCTAGGACCCAACACAATATTCTACAACTCGTGAGAGGGATGTCGTAACCCAAATTGCAGAACATTTGAAGGTAAGTGAATGACGATTCACTAATTTCCACCACGAAAAACGAAAAAAAATTTAAGTTTTAAACCTATGAAAACTCCTAGATCCTTTGAGATTCATTGAACTTTCAATGGCATGTTTAAATCTCGATATGCCCCTCTTGTTTGTGAATGGGATGTCGAGGATCACAAAGCGGGTGTGAATAACCATGCAAACTTACATGGTGCCCTCACATGTTACAGTCACCTATTCGATGTGCCGGTAAACCACACACGCTCCACCGAACTATGACAAACATTGAGTCACCCTTTGCTACTTTTACTTAGAACCATTTAGTGTGCCGGTAAACCACACACGCTCCACTAACGTCTTTGCAAGGGCACAAAGTGTAATTTCATGGAATTGCATTAATTCACTTTTGCCTAAGTAACTAAGATTGGGAATTTTATGAAAATATTTAGTTACTTTAATAATTCATTATACTTATAATGGAAGGTTTCGTCCTATCCTACCCGTTCGGCTAACGACCCTCCACTAGTCAAGAGTGCGGTGGGTAAGAGTGGATACCCATTCAATCGCCATTTTATAGGCAATTTCCTTAAACACCCCTTATAGACCAGCTTCGTGAATGAGGCCTACTAACGGTAAGATTGACTTTAACTCATACATATATAATCTTAGACTTTTAATGTTATATATATAGTATAGGGTGTATTTTACACTTTTAAAATACTAGGTGGTTTAATTTAACAATTATACTTTTAATTCAATTAAATTGTTAACCTAAACTTTTATGGATTTATTAAACCTCTTTTAATTATACACCTTAATTAAGTAATAAAACCATAAGGGTGTGATTTGAACCTTTTCAAAACTATACTAGAGTTTTAGAATTTAACATTCCTAATTAAACTTTTAATCAACTTTTAAATTCCAAAACTTGAGGGCAAGTTTTGAAACATTTCAACACATTAGGGTTTAGAATTTAAATATACATCAAAATTAAAATATTAATCAAAATTTAAATTCCAAAACTTGAGGGCAAGTTTTTGAAACCTTTTTTCAAAACATTAGGGTTTCAACTATTTAAATTTCAAAACAACAAAACTTTTGGGTTCAAATTTAAACTATAAAACCTAAAGGGGAAAATATGAAACTTTTCAAATCACAAGGATCAAATAACAAATAATCTAAATTAACATTGAATTACATAATTATCCATGTTTGATTTATTTTAATGATTTCTTGCAAAACAATTTATCAATTTAGTCAAAATAATTAATCAATTATCACATAAGGAAACAATTATCTTATTAATTGATAAATATCTTCAATTAGATCAAAAATATTGTCAAATATATCATAAAATCGGATTTATATTGATCTAACATGATAAGGTAACTATCCATAAGCAAAAACAGCAAGAAATCGCGAAATACCCTCCATCTGACGAGTTGACTCGTCGAGTCAAGCATGGACTCGGCGAGTTTAGCTATGGACTCGGCGAGTCCAGCCTCCAGAACATCAAAAATCGAATTTTTTTGAACATGTAATGCATCAATACAATTGAAACCAATCTAGACTCTGATACCACTGATGAGTTTTGGTCCTAAGAACATCCTATGTGCTCATACAAACCCTAATGCTTGGATCTAGGTTTCTCTATTGTACATGCAAGTTATCCAAGACTATAAACCCTAATTCTAACATACAAGTAATCATATTAATCATGAGAATAGGTTTAAGATATTACCTTGATTGTTATATAACAATAACAATCCCAAATCTCCTTGTATTGACTTTAGAAAGCATAGAGTCACAATTGTCACTCCTCTAATGGTTCACAAACACCATAAGCAAGAGGATGAAGAGGAGAGAGGATGGAGGCTGCCAAAATCCGTGTGAAAACCCTAGCAAGATGCTTAGCCACGTTTTTGTTCCTTAAGGGATCTATATATAGTGAGGCAATTAGGGTTATCTAACATGGAAACCCTAATTTGGATGCTTAAGCCCTAAGCAACCATAAGGCCTTGGACGATTTCATATGGGCTTCCCCCATAGAATTCGTCCACCTTATGATATAAGGCAATCCATGGCCCAAATTGCAATTATCTTATAATTACAATTCCAGTCCCTTAAGTTTAATTAATCTCTTTTAGTCACAAAACTAATTACCAATTAATTATTGACTAATATTAATTAAACAATATGATTTCTCCTTTAATACATTATTCTCATAATATATAAATAAATCATATTTAATTCTTTCTCTCCATAATTCATCCTATCAAGTTGCTTTGGTGAAGGCAACCCAAAAGGACCATGCACCATCGGGTCAAGTACATACCAAAATAGTTATGGACTTAGACACCAATCCAACATCTATAACTCAAATATCACTGAAATGGGACAGATCTAGGTCCATGGAGTCCATTACACTCATAAAGTCTCCACCTTTGGGACTTTTAACCCTAGAAATGGTCCATGCAACATCAAACCAAATAATGAGGAAAGTTTTGAACTTTATACCTCTAAATGCAGCTCCTTCCTCTGAAGATCTCAGATCCAAACTTGCACTTCAAGCTCTAGCCTCCACAAGCTCCTCTCCTTCTTCTTCACTAACACACCAAGGCAATTTTTGCTCCAAAACCCTCATACTCAAGCTAAGGACGATGGAAGGCTCTCTTAGGGTTTCACTCTCTGATATGGAGGCTGAGAAATGAGCTTTAGCATCCCTTATATAGTGCACAAGCCAAATATTAAGGTTTGCATATGGGCCCGCTACGCCCAGCGCAACCCTGGGTACGCCCAGCGTACCCAGGCGAGTCCGCGTCCAAATGAAGCGCATGAGTACGCACAACGTACTCCCCAGTACGCCCAGCGTAGTCATTTGCTACAAGAACCCACCCAAGGGACCAATCTTAACAACTTGACAAAAGGGAAGGGTTTAATAGCTTTACCTGAATCTCGGAATGTTACAAAGAATGTATATTAGCTCAAAGATTCGTTGTTGTTGCTTGCTTTTCTTTACGTAATATGTGCTCGAATGCGCAGGAAAAAAATACATCTTGAAACAAATTATTAATAGTTGAAATCAAAGCCTCTAATTGAGAATACATCTAAAATGATGATGAATTGTTGAAATCACAGATTTGATTGTAAAAAATCAAACTTGTAAATTGTTGGAAATCGATATCAATTGATGGTCAATTTGCTGCTATGAACTGATGAAAATTAATGAATAGACTAACAATTGAACCTTGAAGTTCTTAAATATCATACTTTTAGTTGTGATTTCATTAGGTGAAAGAGATAACCTTATGTGGAAGATTTGATCGATTTGGCTGCGATTGAGAAAATCATCAGATGAATGTGACGACATCTTGTTATGTTAAATGATGAATAAGAGATAAAGCATGACTAGTTATTATGATTAGAACATTGACTAAACTGCCCCTAAGAACTTAATTAGGCACTTTAATCTGGGTTATTTTTTAGCCACAAGATCAGTTTTGATCAAAGGATAAGATTTGGTCCTCATGTCTCACAAAATACAGGTGGTCTAAAATGAACCTCTACCTATATATATATATATATATATATATATATATATATATATATATATATATATATATATATATATATATATATATAAGTTTAGGTTCTATGGTAAACAAAAAACCATAAAAATGCATAAAAAATACTTAGAGATCACAAAACATTTTTTTGAATTTTTTTTATAAAAAATCACAGCTTTCTATACAAATCCGCTGAAAAAAAAATCAATTTTTCTTTTTTTTTTTTATAAAAAAAATTTCAAAATTTTTTTAGCGAATTTGTATAGAAAGCTGCGATTTTTTATATAAAAAATTCAAAAAAAAGTTTTGTGATCTCTAAGTTTTTTTTTATGCATTTTTATGATTTTTAGGGTTATATATATATATATATATATATATATATATATATATATATATATATATATATATATATATATATATATATATATATATATACTCTACTATTATTCATTTTTATATATACATATATGATTTAAGATGACATTTTGTTAAAATGTGACGTCAAGTATAAACTTTGGCGTCATGACACATTTTTACAACCTTGGTATTTAAAGACAAAAAATAATATATATATATATATATATATATATATATATATATATATATATATATATATATATATATATATATATATATATAGAGAGAGAGAGAGAGAGAGAAAGAGAGAGGTAGGTTCAAATGTTTCTCACATCTATTGTATGCTAGAATGCATCAATAAGAATTGAGTAACATTAAATGTATATTAAATAATATCCATATTTATAATTCTTTTTTATGTAAAATAATTTAATTCGTCATTGATGTGAATAATAATATTCTTTCAGAATGAATTCATATATAAAAGAATAAGAGTGTATTCTAGGAGAACGAGAGTATATTCTACTAGATTACACCCTCATTCTTCATATTCCATACAATTTTATTGTATTTTAAGTGAGTGAGTCATGAAATAATGTTATTGCTGACATAAAAACTTAGATACGAATTCATTCTGAAAGAATGTTATTGCTGACATTAATGACGAATTTAATTAATTTCCATAAAGAGAAAATTATAATTATGGATATCATTTAATATACATATAATTATGGAAACCATTTAATATCTATTATTATTTATTTAAATAATAATATAATTTTACTAAATTTCTATTGGTGCATTCTAGCACACAATAAACTTAAAAAACACTTTAACCTAGCCCTATATATATATATATATATATATATATATATATATATATATATATATATATATATATATATATATATATATATATATATATATATATATATATAGCGTGAGGTTTATTAGAAAACCATAATTAACCAAGGAATCGAGGAACCAATCTTTTTTTCAACTTTTAGAACTTATTTTTTATAAAAAAAAAAATACAGAAATTCATAACTTTTTATCATTTTTCCAATGATATCAAATTTGAAAAAAAAATCGTTAAATTCACAATGTGAATCCGAAAAATATTTTTCACATTCACAATGTTAATATATGAATTTAGATATTTTTATATTTTTTTTCAATAAAAAATAAGCTTTAGAACTTGAAAAAATATTTGGTTTTTTGAAGAATCAATAATTATGGTTCTCTATTAAGCTTTCCCATGTATATATATATATATATATATATATATATATATATATATATATATATATATATATATATATATATATATATATATATATATATATATATATATATATAAAGGTGGTAATTATTGTTTACAAATCAAAATAAATAATTAAATAAAAGGTTACTTATTATTTATTGAATAAAAACAAAATAAATAAGATATTTTATTTTTAGAAGCAATTAATTAATTGAGATAATCAAATAGCGGTAATGATCTACTTCTCTTTTTCCTTCCCTTCACCGCCCCTTTTTTCTCCCTCTTGGTTGATTGTCGACCACAAGGCAACAAAAGAAGGCATCATCTCTTATTAGCTAAGTGTAGACACCAATAGAGGTGATATGTTTGATTATAGTTTCTTACATCAAATGAACCCTACAATATGAGGTAATGGTTTCTAAACATTATATAGTTGTTGTACGTAGTAATTAATCTAATCTAATTGAGATTAGGCTTTTGGAATAAAGTTGTAATATTAATATGATATTTCTGTTGCATTCTTGTCTTTATATTAAACTTTTTCGATTAAAAAAAAAAACTTTACTGATCTTAATAGTGGTATCATAGAGTCTTTCAAATATGTTAATCACCTGATGAACCTTTTGTTTTGCTTTATTTTTTTCAATTTGATGAATTCGATCAAAGAAAAACGAAAAAACTAAAACCTATTAACATTTTGGATATTTAAGTATTTAACCTTTTGTGGTTTATATTCTACTATTTTCTTTTACTATTGATGATTATAAAATCCATGCCTACATTTTAGAACGCAAACCATAAAACGTATTTTTTTAATGTATATTATTGTCATGCATTTGTTTTTCTGACCTTGTGTTTTTGTTTGTGGTTGTTTAAATAAATTATGTTGTAATTGATTTGGCATTTTTGAGCCTTGTAATACTTTTTTTTTCGTTAAATGTAAATTGTAAATTGTAAATACTAAATACAACAATCGAAAGAGACGAGACGAGAACGCAAACGGCATCCCAGGCTAGTAGACCAAATTTAAGCCCAAATAGCAACACAAAAATCGGCCCACTACCGTCTACCTAACGGCCTAGTTAGGATATTGACCCACTTCTTCGCTCTCAATCAAGCTTCAATGTTAGCCCACCAGCATCATCCCCATCTCCAAGCGGCCCACTATGATCTAAAATAAAATAAAAAACACGTTGATTTCCAATTAAGTGAAACAAAAAAAAAAAAAAAAAACAGAAGATTCAACAATATTTATGGTGGGTTGAGTCGAACTATTAAAAAATCGGCCGATTTGCAAAAACCTAGGTTACACCAAACAAGTTGAATGCTTTAAAAATCCGTAAAAATCGGCCGACTTAACTATAAAATCGGAATTTTGCAAAAGAATCATTACATTGCACGATTATGTCTTTTTTCTTCTTAAAAATTTCACTTGAAACAATTTCATACAACCAAAAATGTTGGAGGATTTGTTTTACTTTCAAGTGTCTATATAACCCTTTTTCATTCATTTTTATAACATCAAATAACTACATATTTTTCTCTTTATCTTTGATGTGTGATAGATTTTGATAAACATTAACCATTTACTTTGCAAATATAAATATAATCCCACCATAATTTCCTTTATTTATTTGTTTCTTATTTTGTCCAATAACTCAAGGTCCTCTAACATCCGTAAAATAGTCCAAAATAACTCTACTTTATGTGTTGTGATCATTTTGGTAAAACCGAAAAGCTTAAGTTATTTTCCAATATTTCAAGATTTTTTATGACCATTTTTGTGAGCAATCCTATTGTAACATCTCAAAAATCATAAAAATTTAGAATTTTTAAGAACAACACATTTCATCCATAAAATGTTTTACAAAACTCATTGTTTCAAAAGTATTATTCAAAATTTGGTTATCCCAATAATCCAATAACATAAAATTTGAATGAATGTGCATGATCATGTTTTTACTTTCCCCCGGTCCTCTGAACTACCTGAAACAACTAAAATTGTAAGCCAAAGTTTAGTGAGTTCCCCCAAAGTACCACCACACAACATCATAACAAACAACATCATGCATACATGAGCCTACAACCTAACTGGACTGCCGCACCTGGCTTATAGTCTATATGGACTGCTCTTTGGGCCTTCGGCCTGACTGGACCACTTCGCAGGCCTTCAGTCTATCCGGGTCGCCCTGGGTATCGTGGCCTTCAACACCAGCTGGTTTGCCTCAACTCAACAAACCATAACATGTTGACATATGCAATATTAATCAATAATCAGCAAACATAGGTAGTCCTACAGATCTACCATCCTACTCACATAATCAGTGAACACATATCCCATCATAAGAGTATGCAACAAAACAGGATACCTAATCCAATGGGTCGGCCTTGGTGCCTTCAACCCATAAGTACAGTGATGAAGACTCACCTGAACCACTTGAAAGAAGCCCAACCGCTACCTCAGCAATAACATAGCCAACCCAAGCTTCCTAAAACCAAACCGAGACCAATCCTTTAGTCAAATACTTAGTTCTACCCAAATTTGACTATAAGTCAAACTTGGTCAGTAAGTCAACTCTAGCTGATGCCACGTCGTGGCCAACCCATGGCCACGTAGTGGCCATTCAATCTAGTCTCGGTCAAAATCTGCTACCACGCTGTGACAAACATGTCACAATGTCGTGGCCATGCCCAGACAAAATAGGCGTGATAAGTCCCATCAGTAAGTCGTGGTCTTCCTTGGTCACATTGTGGTCTTCAGTCTAAAAGGCTTTTCTTAACTAAAGTTTGTTAAGTCTAACTTAATTGTTGTGTCAAATGTTTTGTTTCGGATTTATGTTTAGATTCCAATTCCGAACATGGACAGGCCCATTTCGAAATCGGAATCTGAACATAAACCCGATACAAAACATTTGACACAACAATTAAGTTAGACTTAACAATCCCCCTTTTGTGTCAAATTGAAATGAGGCCTTCATTGTTGTCTTTGCGCATCAAAAATCTTTAGTGTGATCTTCAGAAGTGAACCTCGGACAGACAAATACCAGCAAATCATATCGGAAATGCATTTGATGTTGGCAGCAGAGTTTGCTTTGTTAGCTTCGACCGAAGATAGGACTGTTTTTAGAGCATTCGTGTAATACAAGTGTTTCTCCCTTAAGAAGAACATGTAGTTCTAGATCACTTCAATTTCCTTCCTTTTGTAAACAATGCTCCAATGCTTCTTCCGAATGATCCATGCCTTCAAATGTTGGATGTCTTCCGGTTGTTCTTATGGCTTCAGAATAGGCATCTTCTTCATAACATAAGCGATCTCAACATCCATTTTCGCAATTTCAAGGATGTAACACATGATCACCCGTTTCAAGTGTTCAAAAATAGGCTCATACTTCTTGACATCTTTCGTCACAATGTAAAACAGAGATAACCAATCATAAGGTTTCATGAATGGCAGATCAACCAAAGTGAACTTGTGAAGAACGTGATTGGCACCTCAGAATCCTTTGAACTGTATATTCAAGAAGTCTTCAGTCTGAACCAGCAATCCAACCTTCAATGCCATAATTATCTTTAAGCTTCATGTCTCATATTGTGGTTTCACACATTTTAAGTAAAACGAAAAGAGTTTTCGGTTTACTGCACTATCAGAGATCACAAATTTCTCAATCTTCTTAAAGCACCTGAAGAGAAATACCCTTAGAGTGATTGGAAAATCAAATTGACACTCCACATTATTATTTATGTCGAACAAGATTGTTGGCTCCAGCCAGCAGAGATTCAGATCATCAATGGCTTCTTTCTGTATACGCTCATGAGACCAAGCACGAAACAATGATTTCTGAGTTTCAAGAATTAGTTTCGAATTCGTTGCTTCAGCTTCTTCTGCCTCGAATTTCTTCCGAAGAGCATTGAGTTCGTCAAGCTCTTTGTCTCTTTTCTCTCTTTCCGCTATTTCCAACTTAGTCATGTTCGCATCTTCATCATTTTCTTCTTTAGAAATACATTTGCCTTTATCTTTCTTGATCCGGAAGCTTCATTATCCTTCTAATCAATATCATTCTTTAACATCTTTTCCTCGTCTCCCCCTTGTTTCGTAGAAGCCCCGCTTCCCGAAACACCATGCAGTTGATTTGGCATTGCGAATACATGTTGAAGCTTTTCAGAGAGATTTTTTCTAACAAAGAAAGTGAAGGAAAAATCACGTGTTTCGAGGATTCGTAACAAGAGTTTATTGATTTCGGAAGTACACCCTTTAACTATAGATCTCTCTTCTTTAAGTTTGGCAATGTTTTGGGTAGCATTCTTCAGATTCTTAGTAAGAGCCTTCGTTTTCTGCGTCTGATCTGCCAGTGAATCCATAATCATGTTTTTAGCAGCCAAGTCATTTTGTAACTTGGTGAGCTATTGAGAAATTGATAGATTAAGATTAGTGTTATCAAGCTTGATGTCTGTCTAGTGTTTAGAGAGAGCTTCTCTCTCAGACTTCAATGAAGTACGAAAACCTACGATAACCTTGTTCATATAAGTTGTGTTTTTGTCAGAAGAGGTCCTAAAGTCAACCATAAATTCCTTGACTTCCTTTTGTAACCGTTGGACCTTTTCAGAAGCTTATGTGGTCCTCTTTTCAGAAGCTTGAGCAGCTTTTGACGATTCTTCAATGACTTTGACATTTGAAGATGTGAGAATTTCCACAGTTGTTTGATGGGTTGTGAGAAGATTTTCCTATTTTGTAGAAGAGAAGACATGAGAATACTCCAAGATTGAATCAAGCTTCTCATTCAACTACTTGAATTAGCCTTTTGTCATAGGAGCATCATCATCATCACCAGAAAGATTTACAGAGAGTGGAGGAAAGAAAAACTCTACAATCGGTTCTTGATCATCTCCAAATAAGATCTCATTATCATCATCAACTGGAGGAACCGAAGACGAAGGTTGTTCAGAAGTCACACCAATGTTAGCATTTGGCCCCACATCAAATGTGTTGTTAGGGATGTCGGAAGTCCTGATCTCATCCGAAACAGATTTGAAAGAAGGAACTTCTGGTGGAGTAGAAACTGTTGATGTTGTATGAGGGGTTGAATTTGTGAAGATAGGCAAGGATAGAGGGATTGAGATCTGAGGAAGTGATATTCCAACAGAATTCGTTGTTGGTATAGGAGGGATGGATGTTATCGGAATTTTGGAGATGATTGGGGAGGATGTCATTTGCGATGTTGGTGGAGTAAATGGAGGTGAAGGTGGAGAGGTGGTTAGATTCAAAAAGGGATTCTACATTATGTTATCAAGAATCTCTGGTTCCGGAATAGAAGAGGTTGGAGGGGAAGATACCTTCGAAATATTTTCTGTAGGGGCGGATTCAGAAGTTGAAATTGTATCTTCCTCTTCATTTCGGAGTATGTTATCCTCCTATACTTCAGTGATAGTTCTTTCTTTGGATTCCTCTTGAATAACCGGAGATGGAGATCTCGGTTTCTGAACTGGTTTCTTTGCTTTCTTAGGGAGTTTGATGTTTTCTGAAGTAGCAGCCTTTGCTTTCCTTTTCCTCCTCTCTTCGGTTTATCACCCTCATCTATTATCTTTTGTAATTCCCCTGGAATGGGACGAGCACCAAAAGAGGGTAATTTCCGATAATCCTTAATAATGGCGTTGTCCAGCGGTACCTTTTCCAACATAACATCAGGAATAGAACCAACAAACTTGAAGTTCCTTGGATCCGACATAACAAATGTAGTCGTTTGAAGGATCAGAATTTCAGACATGAGAGAGTCATTCATCAGTGGAACCTTGAAGTAAGTTAGGGCTCGGTTTCACAACTACTGACCAGAAACGAGCACAATAAATTTATGTGCGTCGTGTAGATGAAGTGGTGCTTTTGATAAATTGATTCCAGATTACAGACCCATAGTCCAAGTTGATTCCATGGTAGAGGCCATATATTAGAGTATAGAAATGCTTACTGGCACTATCGGATCCCGTAACCCTTTCTGATAAGCTTTTGAATAAAATGGTAAATAATCCATTCCACATCGGTGGCAAGGACTTTCTGAACTTGGAGATGTCGTCGGTGTACCCCATCTGGTATAACATTTCAATCATATTGGTTGCAGGAATTGATTCAGGATCGACACTGACTTCTGGTGTAATAAGCCCTAGAAGTTTGCAAAAGTGGGACTTTGAAATCGATGTTTTGTGGTTGGCAACCTCGAAGTGGATAACATCTTTAGATTTGTTGCAGAAAGAAGTAAAGAAGGCTTTAGAAAGATGAACAAGTGGAACTTCTTCAGCTATTGTTAACACCTTCATCACTGGCGAGAACTTGAGACATTCAGTCATGGGCCTGATTGAGGCATTGTAACGAGAAGCATCGAAGTCGATGATCATGTTCTGGTTAGGCTTAACAGTGAGCATGGTGACTGATGCAGGCTGATCGGCGAAGGAAATATTCTCTGATGAACTGACCATTGATGTTGCGAAAGAGATGATGAACAGTGGAGAGTGAGAGCAATGTTTGCTTAAAAATATGAGAGTTGTGTTTGCGGTGGATGTAAATGAACCGTTTGATAGCCTTTTATATGAAAGATGATGAGTGGAAAGATAAACCGTCGTTTGAAGTTCCTGTAGCGTCGAAAAATTAACCAACAAAATTCTGCCAGCTCATCAATGACTGTCAGAAACCGTTACAACAAGCACGTGGTGTCAGGGAAATTCAAAAGTCGCACCATGATTTGAATTTTCATTTATGGGACAAGGGCATTTCAGAATGAATCATTAATCATTGATCGGAATTACAACCAAGATTTGATTTTCTGAATTAAAGTGATAAATCAAAAAAGTAACCAGACTTTGTAAAATCACAATGGTTTTAGTGCAAGTGTGTGCCAAAGAAAAAGAAATAAAGCAAATTTAATATGTGGGATTCTATAATATCAAACAATTTTGATATGAAAAAATGTTTGATCCAGGGCAACGATCTCTTCCGTATAAGTTAAGAAAGACTCTAAAGTGCTTGTGTGGTTTCCCGTTGAATTACGATCATCAATTTGTTGAGAAACTATGAAAGGCTTCTTTTATTAAGGCTTAAAGGGTGGTTTCTGCTTCTAACAAATTCCAAAACTTAATATAATTTCGAAGATCTGAAAGAAGTACTTGTTTGACTAGTGTAGCCATAAAAACAAGTAAACTTTGGATATCCTTTTAAAGTAACTGGGTATTTTGGAAAATCTTTATTCCAAAATCTCAAAAAAAATGGATCTTGTTGGGAAGAAATGTTTTAGGTCGAGAACATTTCATTAAGATCACTCAAAAAGAAAAATGAGATTTCTAACATTCAAAGGTACAAACCAAAAGGTTTTATCCGTCAATTCATTAGGTAAATACATAGAACAACAAAGCGTTCACCGTCAATTCAGAAAAGGAATTCCGATTTTTGGGTTTCACTCGAAATCATGGTGATAATGATTTTAAGATCATAAACACATATGTTTTATAACCTAAACCTCAGTGCTAAAACCTGAGAGCCTTAAGGGTTATGGTACAAAATAGTATATTGGTAGTTGAATGGTTGGGAGTTTCACAAAAATCATGTTAACAATAATTTTACGATCATTAACTAGATTTTCGTAGCCCTATACCGAAATTGGTTTTGTTCCGATAGTCAAGGAAACTACATGAAAATTGTGAATAGATATGGTAGAAAGAAGTGATAAAGTCAACTGTCAATTCCTTGTTGCAGACTCAAATTCAAAAAATGAATTTCTATTCTTAGAAAAAAAAATTGATGTTTTTGATTTTTCAGAACACTAAAAAGAAGAAAACATTTTTGATATTTTTGAACTTTTTAAAAGAAAATACAGAAACAAATAAAATATTTTTGGTATTTTGATTTTCTGAAAAGAGCGAAAATAAACAGTAACTTCAGAACCATTCCGAAGATCGGAACGAGTCGGAAGTGAACAGTGAATTCCGAACCATTCAGAATGTTAACAGTAACTTCCGAACAATGACAATTACAAAGTGGATTTCAGAACTGAGTCAGCTTCAATCATTCCCAACCCTTGTATAATACGATTAAATGATACTTTTGGTAATGCCTTCGTGAATATATCAGCCAATTGATCTGAGGAACGAACAAAATGAACTTCCACATTTCCATCTTCAACGTGATCCTTAATAAAATGGTATATTAGTGTTATATGCTTTGTCTTGGAATGTTGCACTGGATCGTGGCAAATTCTTATGACACTTTTGGAATCACAATACAAAGGAATTCACTTCATATCGATTTCATAGTCTCTTAGCTGGTTTTGAATCCACACCACTTGGGATGTACATGATGTTGCTGCAATGTATTATGCTTCAGTTGTAGATAAGGACACACAAGTTTGCTTCTTGGATTGCCAACTGACGAGCTTGCCATCCAGAAACTGACATCCACCTGAGGTTCTTTTCCGATCAAGACCACAACCTCCTAAGTCAGCATCGGAGTACGCTTGCATAAGGAATCCATAATTTGATGGATACCATAAACCAAGAGAATTAGTTTGCTTCAGATACCGGAAAATGTTCTTAACTGCCAACATGTGAGGTTCTCGAGGATTCACTTGAAACCTGTCACAATAACACACAACAAATATTATGTCAGAACGATTGGATGTTAGATACAACAGAGATCCGATCATATGACAAAATAAAGTGACATCCATTGTCAATTTATCAATAGAAGGATTTGTCATCTCAGCTGCAGGAGCTGCTAGGCAAGCAGTTCATCAAACTGAGCAGTTCTTCGTGGGGAGCGTTGATACTATTCATCAAGAAGAAGGATGGTTCGCATTGGATGTGCATTGATTACTGGGAGTTGAACAAGTTAACAGTGAAGAACCGTTATCCCCTTCTGCGGATTGATAACCTATTTGACCAGTTGCAGGGTGCATCCTAGTTCTCCAAGATGGATCTGAGCTCTGGGTATCATCAGGTCATAGTGAGAGAGGAGGACATGGAGAAGACCGCATCCGGACTCGTTATGGGCATTATGAGTTTGTGGTGATGCCATTTGGGCTCACCAATGCGTCTTCTATGTTTAAGGATTTGATGAATCGGGTCTGCAAGCCGATGCTCAATCGATCTGTCATTGTGTTTATTGACAATATTTTGGTGTATTCCAAGACCAGAGAGCAGCATGAGGAGCACATTCGAGATTTTTTTGGAGTTTTGAGGCGAGAACGGTTTTATGCCAAATTCTCGAAGTGCGAATTTTGGTTACGAGATGTCCAGTTCCTGGGGCACCTTGTTAACCAGGATGGGATTTCAGTCGATTCGGCCAAAATCGAGGTTGTGATGCAATGGGAGGTTTTGAAATCTCCCTCATAGATAAGGAGTTTCTTGGGTTTGACAGGGTATTATCGGAAATTCATTCAGGACTTCTCCAAGATTGTGGTACCCCTCACTTGTCTGACGAGGAAGGGGCTGAATTTCCGATAGGGCCCTGAGCAGCAGTTGGTATTTGAGACTCTTCAACAGAGGTTATGTGAGGCCCCAGTGTCAACACTCCCGGAGGGGGTTAGGATTTTGTGGCATTATGTGATGCATTCATCACCGTTTTAGGGGGTCCTCATGCAAAGAGGACAAGTGATTGCTTATGCTTCGTGGAAGCTGAAGCCGCATGAGTCGCGATATCCCACACATTATCTGGAGTTGGGGGTTGTGGTGTTTGCCCTCAAGATTTGGAGACGCTATCTATATGGGGTTCGGTGTACAGTCTACACGGATTACAAGAGTTTGAGATATCTGATGGACCGACTGAACCTGAACATGAGGCAACGCAGGTGGCTGGATGTAGTCAAGGATTATGACTACGAGATCCTTTACCATCCGGGTAAAGCAAATGTGGTAGCGAATGATTTGAGCCGCAAGTCGGTTGGGTCTTTAAGTAGGGTGATGTGTATGAGGATATCCGTTGATTCTCTGCTTTTGGGATTGATCATGGAGGCTCAGGCCGAGGGAGTTCGTAAGGAAAACTTGAAGCAGGACAGGATCTGAAAGGAGATTGACAAATTTATCACGAATAGTCGAGGGTTGTTGACCCGGTGTGGTCGGTTTTGGATTCCAGTTTTCTGGTGGGATCAGGCAGATTGTGTTAGAGGAGGCTCATAAGTCTCGTTTATCTCTTCATCTCGGGGCCACCAAGATGTATCGGGATTTCAAATTGAGTTGTTGGTAGTTGTGTGTGAAGAGGGAGATAGTCTGGTATGTCGAGAGATGCTTGACCTGCAGGATGATCAAGCTGAGCATCAGAGGCCGCATGGCAAGTTGCAGCCTCTAGAGGTTCCCATGTGGAAATGAGAGCAGATTTCTATGGATTTTATGTAACATCCCAAAAATTAAGACAAAAAATTTCATTTTTAAGCAAGTATTAAAGAAACCATTAGTGTTAAAACCATTCATTGTGTCATTTCATAACAAAACCAAATGTTAATAATCAAAACATGTCACAATAAAACATCATCAGAGTATATCTCCCAAGAATATCATGTGCGGAATGATGGTGTGATGCGCGGCAATCATGTCGACTCCTTTCCCTTCAAAGAAGAGGTACCTGAAACCAAAACCGAAAACCGTAAGCACAAAGCTTATAACACATACTGCCAAACATATCTGGGTGCACGGCCTACCCTGCCAGACATATCTGGGTGCCCAACTCCAGTTTATTTCAACCGGTTACGGGGACTATTTCACCCCTACCACTACCACATAATAGCATACCAATAAACACATAAATCATAACAGGCAATGACATACCAGACAATTATCACGAAGACAATCGTCTCTACCATAAACAACTATTAGTGGGCCGACATTGGTGCCTTCGATCCACTCCTACAGGAACGTAACTCACCTCGTGAAGCTGAATGTAGAATCTCATAATAATAAATCTCTAGCGGTAATTCCAACGACTCCCCAAGCTATCATGACCACAATAACACTTAATCAAAAACTAATAATTCTTCTTAGGGTAAAATGGCCATTTTACCCGTTATCTAATTGGGCCAATGCTTAGGGCCCAACACTATAACATGAAAGGCTCCAAATCTAAATAGACTTCCTAACCCTCAAGTGGCCCACCAATGACCCAATTTTCTGAATTGGGTCTAACTCCTCAAATGGACCTTATCGAAGGCCCAATAAATCCTTAGTCCAAAATAAGCAATTTCGAGTGGCCCATTAGGGCCCAAGAGGCCCAATACTTTAAATCTCAGTTTTAGGCCCAGAGACTACTCCATAGTGGGCCATGAGGCCCAACAACTCATACCCAAACTTCTAAGGCCCAAAAATCCATATACTTCATTCTGCATGCGTACGCGCGACGTACCTGACACGTACACCCATTGTACGCTGGCCTTGACAAAAAGTGGGAAGTTGACCCAGTACGCGCAACGTACCAAGGTGTACGCCCGACATTCTGGTCAGCTTCCTTGGGACTTAATCCATTAAGTCCCTACGTTCAGAACATAGATCCAGGTCCCTTAAGACATCTTAATCCATAAATTCACAAACTTTATGGTTTTGCATAATCGAGATTTTAACAACCTTTGATAATATAAACTTGTAGGATCACATTATTTTATCGAAATCGAGATTTTAACAACCTTTGATAATATAAACTATAGAGGAGAGATTGAATCGTGAAGCGGATTAAGATGATCCTAAGATCCCGTTGTAGATATTGTCACAGATAGATCTAATGAGATCGGGAGGAATTTAGGATATGATTATTCACTATTTAGGAATGGACTAATATACAACATAATAAAAAGCTTACGTTCATACGCGACACAACACAAACAAACACAGACGCCTCCATTCTTCTCATGTTCGTCGGCTCCTCAAGCAATTTCTCCCCTGCTCGCCGCCGATTGCCAACCCCGCCACTGTGAAGCCACCGGCCGGAGACCTTCGCACCCAACAGCTCACCGGAGACCTTCGCACCCCACAGATAGAGGTTCGTTTGTCTTCAATATTTTTCCTGCTTTCGTTCATTCATTTTTTTTCTGCTGTCGGTTTTCCTTTTTCCCTTGTTTTCCGTTGAAATCGAATTCTGTGTGATGTGTGCAACGTTTAGATATATGTGTGAAGTTGAAATCTTTGTGATGTCTGCAACAGGGAACAAGATTAGCCAACGATTTCTTGTATCTAGTATTTACTAATATCCGTGGTTATCTCTACATTCAATTAGTCTCTACAAGTTTAGAGCTTCCTGCAACGGTGTATCTGTTCAATTGCTATTGTTATGAACAGGAGCCTACACATTGTTTATTGAATATTTCAGTTTTAGGTTTAGGTTTCGATTTCGTTTAATTGAATAACAAGACCTTAAATTTATCCATGTATTGATTTTGGGAACCCTAGGTTAGTAGGTCCAACGTACAACTCGTATTCTCCATCGAAATCATGAAATAGTACTGAATCGTATTCTATTTTGGATTCAGCGGAGATGTTTTTCCACATTATTCTGGAGCGAAACATGCAGCTCCACCCTCGCCACTTTGGTCGCGACCTTCGGGAAAAACTCGTTTCAAAGCTCATGAAAGACGTAGAGGGCACTTGCAGGTTAATGATTCATACATTCTGTAACAACTTTCTTCTCCTTCCAAGTTCCAATTTCAGACATGATTATGTCTAATTTGTGTTTTTCGCTTACAGTGGGAGGCATGGTTTCGTTGTGGCCATAACTGGTATAGAGAATGTAGGAAAAGGGCTTATTCGAGATGGCACAGGTTTTGTTACTTTTCCTGTAAAGTATCAATGTGTTGTGTTTCGACCTTTCAAAGGGGAGATCTTGGAAGCTGTTGTCACCATGGTTAACAAGGTCATATATACTCGATCCATTCCAGAGAGTGTTTTTGATGAAAATTGATTACACAGTTTTTAGGGTTATTGAAATTTTTTGTTCATAATAACTTTTTGCAGATGGGTTTCTTTGCTGAAGCTGGTCCTGTTCAAATATTTGTGTCAAACCATGTGAGTTGAAGCTTTTTCTTCATTTTGGTGTTCATATAATCTCATTTGGTATTTCTAATCTTTGTTTTTGTTGTAGTTGATACCTGATGACATGGAGTTTCAGTCTGGAGATATGCCTAATTACACAACTTCAGATGGATCTGTATGAATCAATGGCATTTTCCTTTTTTTTTTTTTTTTTTTTTTGTGGTGTGCACATAAGTGATGTATATTTGATGTTATCCCTGTTTTTGGACTTTTTTCAGGTGAAAATTCAAAAGGATAGTGAGGTCCGATTAAAGATCATTGGGACCCGAGTTGATGCCACAGAAATTGTAAGTCCACATACAAAGACTCGCTCTCTTTGTATGATATGTGCAAAAGACATGAATGCCCTTCTCATCTTCATCATTGAAAATAGACCTAGAAAGTTAAATTAATGTTTTGGTGTGTTGGTTTTTGCAGTTCTGCATTGGAACAATTAAAGATGATTTCCTGGGTGTGATTAGCGACCCGGGTACAACTTCTTAATGCATGGGAATGGGAATGGGAATTCTCAAGTCTTTTTGTAGGCCTTTTGACACTTAGCATTGTACTATCTTTATTTGTCAAATATAAACATGTAAATTGTTGAGAAAAAGGTCTACTTTTCGTATTTTGGATTATTGCTTGAAGCTCAGTGGTAACAACAAATTTTATGTCTATTTATGATTATATGGTTATAAGATTTTTGTTACAGTTGCACATTTGGTTGGCAATTATGTAACTCTATAGAAACATGATGATGTTGTATGACGATGGAATAGAGGTGAATGTAATTGATGATACTGTTTTTAATACTCATTTAGACTATTTTTTCATAAGTTCAGCGAACACCATTTTCATTGATAAAATAGTTACAACTCACAACAATACCATTTTAGGGACTTGATCACAACGAATAAATATGATACATGGACAACAAACACCAGTTTTATTGATTATAAGTTGTGACAATAATACCATTTTAGCATAAAGGAAAACTATAAAGATAGAAAAGTTAGAGCAAATAATAAAGAAATAAATGAAAGTAGGTTGTTATTTCTTTCATTTATACATACGAGTCTATAACGATAAAAGGAATCAACCTCATAAAAGTGTTTCCATCAGTGCATAACATCCACTGCTACCAATTACAAAATCACCAACTTTAAATAAATACTTACTTTCCTAAAGAAAGTACAAAGCCCTAAAGGTGTCAAATTCTATTGAAAACTAAATAAGCAAATGAATTTCTTTGCCACATTTGTTTAAAACTACAAAAAGATTTAGGATACAAACTCCAATACTTCTCAAAAAGGGTATACACCACCCCTCACTTATGGATTCTCATACCTCCATTAACTTTTACAACAACACCCTTTGACACTAAACTTTGTGTAAAAACATCCTCTCATTTTGTCAACACGTTTTGTATTCCTTGTTTAAACCATTTAATGGAATCCATATCATACCCACAAGAATCCATTTTCTTCATAAGCTCAATAGCATGGTTTGACATATCATGCGATCGAATAAGGGATCTAAGCAGATTACTACAGATTCTTGGTTTCAAGATAAAACCTTTTTGCAAGGAGTAATGAAAAACCTCAAGAGCCATGTTCAAATTACTTTCTCCAAGAAGAGTAGTAATTAACATCACACAACTTGCAGGTGTAAGAGTAATATCATATTCCTTAAGAATAGCAAACAATTTCAAAGCCTCTGTTGTTTTATGCACTTGACAAAATCCAATAAGCCAGATTGTATAAGGTGCTGGATCCAAATCCCTTGACTTTATATCCATATCAAGTAATAGCCTCATTGGTCTCTCTATTTCTCCATTTTGTAAATGATTTTCAACCAATTTGATTACTTCTTCATCTCGTTTTGAGACAGTTTTCAAGTACTCTAACCAAAGATTGAAAGCAGCAAATGTCTTGTTTCTTCTACAAGACCATTTCATTAGGGTTTTATAAACTGCAGGAGTAGGTTTACACCCGTTTTCCACCATTTCTTTTACAAGCATAATTGCATCTTTTTCTCTCCCAACACTTTCGAGCCCATGAATGAGTGTTGAATATGTAACAGAGTCAGGTGTATTTCCTTTTACTTTAAGCTTCTTAAAGAGGTTTAAAGCAGCATCCAAGAGCCCAGCTTTACATAAACCATTGATCAAGATGTTGTTAGTTGTAATGGTTGGAAGGAATGAAATCTGTGTGAGAAGTTTGTAAGCTTCTAAAGGTGACCCTGATTCACATAACTCTGTCACCCTCTCAACAACTCTATCAGAACCTTGATTAAATCTAAGAAATAAAAAAGGGTTTTTTCCAATCTCCATTCTGTGAAACAAATGGAAAGATTTTTCAGGCTGCTTGGATTTATAAAGCCCATCAATAAGAGCATTGAAGGTGATGACAGAAGGGACACATCCGTACTTTTCCATCTCATTGAATATGTTTTGTGCATCATCCACAAGACCATATCTACACATACTCGATATAAGAATAGTGTAAGTGCAAGAATCTGGGAAATTATCAACACCTGAAATTTCAAGTTTGAGTGATTGGGCTTCATCCAAGAGACCCTTATCACAAAACCCTTTGATTAAAGTGTTGTAGGCTTGAGTATCTGGAACCAAATCTTTATCAGTCATTTCCTTTATTAACTTAAATGCATCATCTACTCTGCCCTCATCACATAGCCCTCTGATCATGATTGTGTACAGGATGCCATCAGGTGTGATGCCAGAATTGGTCGCTTTGTGGAATGTATCATGAGCTTCTTTGAACCTATGAGCTCTAAACAACCCATCGATCAAAGAACTATAGCTGTTTAAATCAAGATCAAAACCATCCTTCTTGAAACTCTTCAAAAGATCGAATGCTTCATCCATTTTACCCAACTTGCAAACCCCATTTAGCAAAGCATTGTAAGTGATAAAATCTGGCTTAACAGTGGTTTTCATGTTCTCGAATAACTGGTAGGCCTCATCAATCCTCTTAGCTTGACATAACCCAGAAAGGACGACAGTATAAGTGATCTTACTAGGTACTATGCCTCTCTGAGACATTTCATTGAACAGGTTAAGTGCATCAGACATGTCGTCGCTTTTGCACAACCCATCAATCAAAATAGTATAGGTTGAACAATTCATATGACAGTTCAACTTCAACATCAAATTATACACGGCTAAAGCTAACAAAATCATGCCTTTATTCACCAATATATGAAGAATCAAATTGTAAGTAAACAAATTAGGTTGGCAATCAAAATCTTTCATTTTACCGAATGATTCCACTGCTTTCTCAGCGTTCTTCGTCTCCCAATACCCGGCTATTAAAACCGCGAACGCATCAGAAGGTATTCGGAGCCCATAGCTCTTAATCTCTTCAAGAGCTCTCCAATAAGCATCGAAAAGATGTGAATTGTCTGATACGAGCAAATTAATCATCAAATTATGAGAACCCCAGCTGCGAAACTGCTTTCGTTTTGCCGCCCACACAAAAAATCGGAAACAAAGATATGGATTTCGTTGTTCTTGGAGTACGGATGTGATGATTTCAGGAGAGAGGAATGGGACTACTTGTTCGAGTGCTGGTTCCATCGGATCCACTGAGTGTACGATGCTTGAAACTTCGCTCGAGATCGCGGTTACGCGAGACGATGATGAGAAACAACGGAATCTGGGTTTGTGAATCAGATATGAAACTTTCTTCATTGATTGATAACGGCGTTGACGATATTGAACTCTTCGCTATCTTTTTTGTAGGTAATGCCACCATTGTCGTCTCATTAGGGTTGCGTTTCAAGATTTCACATATATTGTTTTGGGTTTTGTGAGGTTTTTATGGAATCGTAGACGAGATACAAAAATGGCAGTTTTCTAGATTTATATACGCAGCGGCGGCGGCAGCAGGAGGAGCAATGATCGACGGTGCTGGCCGCATCACAAATTGAAAATTTTTGCTTGGACCCTTCACTAGTCAAAATACCAAAATGCTGCCCTCAAAGTGGATAGAAATTAGAATGTGATTAAACCAGCTAGAAATTTTTTAACAATTTTAAGCATTTAACTTTGTTTGTTATTATTATTCTGCGTAAATATAATTATTTAATTAAAATAATAAAATGTAACAAATTGTGATTTAATATTTATACATGAAAAATCAATGTCAGTGGCAAAACAAACTCTATAATTAACATGTTATATTTATTAATTGTAATAAATTTATATCATTAAATATTTTGTTCTAAATAACGTGAGTCGTGACTTGGCGGCAATGTCAAACTTCAAACTTTTTCGAGTCTTGGTGAGTTACGTCGTTTGTAAGGTGTGACTTAAGACGACATTTTATATATAATTCATATTTTTATATGTATTTTCGACTATTATTTATGTTTATACACATATATGAGTCAATGCGGCGTTTTGGTAAAGCCTGGCGGCACATACAAGCATTGGAGCCATGGCACGCCATGGTGGAGCCATGACGAACTTTTTAGAACATTGGTTATTTCCATTATTAATTCATAATTTTATAGATTGTTTTATATTGTGTAAATTATATATCAAACATATAATGATTCCAATATATAACAAATACAAAGTAGTATAAAAAATAAATATTACAACTTTTGATGATTTTATAAAACGTTTTAAATTATGAAAATTATATATAAAACATATGTCGATTTATATATAACAAGCAGTATACAGTTGTGATAACACGTAGAAGTATGCTTAGGTAAATTAATTAAATAACTAGTGATTGAGCCCGTGGCGAACCACATGTCACCTTTTTTTTGTTGGTTTAATGGTTTTTGGTCGGCGTTTCCTCAAAAGTGAAAAAAAAAATCTAATCATTGTCAGTAAAACAAGTCACAGTTATAACTATTTCATTGTGAATATACAAATCTTTCCTTTCTCCATAACACATTAGAATAACCTCATGATTCTATTAGGCCAAAACTCCAATACATGGCTATAGTTCTAACCTATGCATCCATTCTATTTACATTCACCATCCTTGTTTTCTCATTTCTTCACTTGATCTTCTCAAACTTGTTCAAATCACACTTTTACATCCAAAAGACCTTCCACATCTCAATGCTCACCTCATAGCTTTTTGCAACAGTAATTAGGTGCGCATGATGTCAGCATACACAACAACAATCACACAGTACAACCTGTAAATGTAGCCAATAAAACTCTATGTTATGTGTAAATCAACTTTCAGTAATGCTACCCAATATCAAATCAAATATGAGTTTGGATTCTAAAAGTAGTCATAGATTCATGTTTAAAAGTGGTAGTAGAATGAAAATTATAAATCATTAGTCTATTCAATAACATCTCGAAGGGAAACAAAAACAATATTAATGGGGAAAATTGCAACAACCAATTGGTATCCTTGCCGGAAGTGCTTTCTATGTATTTGAAGATGGGTAATAATGATTGGGGTAGAAGGAGAAACGTGCATGGGGATTCTAGGGTTCAAGATGGAAGACATCATGCAAAAGGTATGGTCCTTAATTCTGAGATTTCGTCTTTCTTTATCACGAACTTTCCCGATTCAGTACAAGTAGTTGTGGTCGTCTGGGTAATATGGTGGATGCTTTTATATCCACTAAATTGTCCAAAAGGGGGAAGCGATTTGGTTTTGTTAGATTTTCTAACATTCGTAGTGAAGATCGAATGATCAAATGTCTATGTGAGGTCTGGTTTGGGACGTATAAGATGTTTGCTTCATATCCTTGGTTCAAAAAAGAGGACATTAATCCACTGCAAAAGAAAATTGATCTGAAGACTAGTGGCAAGTTTGTCTATAACTCACAGGTCTCGTCTTCTTTAAATTTTTATGCAAGCATTGTTAAAGGAACAGGTGTGGCGAATGGTAGTAATGAACAGATACAGAAGGTTATTGAATTTTCTTCTGGAGACTTCATTGTTGAGAGATATGACAGGGCTTGCTTGGTGAAAGCGAGAGATTTTCTGACTCTCCCTAATCTACGTATGCTCTGTTTAGATGAAGGTTTTGAAGACTTTAATATGAAATATGTTGGAGGTTTATGGGTATTGATTGAATTTAAATCTAAGCATGCATGTGAAAAATTTATGAGTTCTGATGTGATGGACCATTGGTTACTAGAGAAGCGTGACTGGAATCGGAATTTCGTGCCATTGGAACGTATAGTGTGGGTTGATATAGAAGGACTACTGTTGTCTGCTTGGACTAAGGACTCATTTAGAAGAATTTTTTCTAAGTGGGGATCTATTGCTCAAATGGATGATTATGTAGGGGAAGATGTGTACAAGAATCGTGTTTGTATATTGACTACTGCTCAACAAATAATCTCTGATACGGTGAAGGTTAGGGTGGATGGTAAATTGTTTATTATCAGAATTAAAGAAGCCCCGGGGTGGACTCCTTCTTTTGTTTCAGATACTCCAAAATCTGAACCTGAAGGTTGTGAAGAGAGGAATTTTTTGGACGGTAATGATAATGATACTGGGACTAATTCTTCGACTGGTAATGCTGAAGAATCGTTGGATCCGTTTGGTATATATGAAACAATGGAAAGAATGAAGGCGGAGGAGAGAAGGAATAAAATATCAACAGGTTATCATGGTTGGGGTAAATCTAAAAAGCATACGAATGATGCTCAAGAACTGGAAAGGCAAAATGGGAATAAATCTGTAGAAAATGTGCATTATACTCACTCTGCAGCCTCGGTGAATGAAAAAATGCAGATAATGTCCCCAGTTAAGTCCTGTTCAGAACTGCAGGCAGGTCCACATCCATGCGAGTCTCAAAATCAGATAGCAACAACTCCTAATGAGATTGTCCAGCAGCCTTCACGATCTTCTGAAATAGTGCCTACAATTCCTATTACTGATGTGTCGATGCAAGCTTCTAATGGGTAGAACTTGGTACAGGCCCCGGTTATTCCTCATGATAGTACTCGTATGAATAATGTTTCACATATTGCTCCAATTGGTTTTTCGGGGGGGGGGGGGGGGGGGGTATGCTCGGATGTCGGGGGTTGAAGTCTCGGAGGATTCGTTGTCACATCCTCCAGGTTTTTCTGAAAGGATTAATGGTGATTATAATTTGGGTTCAGATTGTTGTGTTAGTGAAAATTTGGTGACCGAGGAAATAAAAAAGACGATGGAAACGGGTCAAAAAGTTGGTTTTAAGATGGATGGATGTTTGGAACAAGTTACGAGAGTGGTGAATCGGGAGGGAATTATAAAACAGTAATTAATGAATTGTTTGTCTCTGAATATCCAAGGAGCGAGTTGTTTAGATAAGAGGGGATGGGTGAAATCGCTATGTCATAAACTTAAAATTAATGTTTTAGTTGTTCAAGAAACGAAGATGGAGCTTATTGATTTTTTGGTGGTTCGTTCTTTTTGGGGAAATGCTTCATTTTGTTATGCGTATTCTCCTTCTCATGGCAATGCGGGGGGTATTCTCGTCATTTGGAACCAAAATAGGTTTAATAAAAAAGGGTCATTTCATCGGATTGGTTTGTAGCAGTGGAGGGTGTTTGGATTTCTTCTGGGACAGAGGTTGTTTTTGTTTCCGTTTATGCTCCGCAAGGGATTGATAGTAAAAGACAACTGTGGGGAGAGATTGGTTGATTGATGAGTTCTTTTTCGGGGGAGTTTGTTATTATGGGAGATTTTAATGAAGTTCATGATGAATCGGAACGTATGGGGTCTCAGTTTCATCCTGCTTCAGCTAAGGTATTCAATCAGTTTATTGAGGATGTGAATCTATTTGATATTGCTTTCAGTGGTCCTCGTTTCACTTGGAGCAATAAGTGGGGTTCTAAGTGTTGGATTAGTGTCTAAGTCCATAACTATTTTGGTATGTACTTGACCCGATGGTGCATGGTCCTTTTGGGTTGCCTTCACCGAAGCAACTTGATAGGATGAATTATGGAGAGAAAGGATTAAATATGATTTATTAATATATTATGAGAATAATATATTAAAGGAGAAATCATATTGTTTAATTAATATTAGTCAATAATTAATTGGTAATTAGTTTTGTGACTAAAAGAGATTAGTTAAACTTAAGGGACTGGAATTGTAATTATAAGATAATTGCAATTTGGGCCATGGATTGCCTTTTATTATAAGGTGGACGAATTCTATGGGGGAAGCCCATATGAAGTCGTCCAAGGCTTTAAGAAAGGGCTCCATGGGTTGCTTAGGGCTTAAGCAACCAAATTAGGGTTTCCTTGTTAGATAACCCTAATTGCCTCACTATATATAGAACCCTTAAGGCTCAAAAACGTGGACAAGCAACCTTCTAGGGTTTTCACATGGTTTTGGCAGCCTCCATCCTCTCTCCTCTTCATCCTCTTGCTTATGGTGTTTGTGAACCATTAGAGGAGTGACACTTGTGACTCTAAGCCTTCCAAAGTCAATTCAAAGGAGGAATTGGGATTGTTATTACTACATAACAATCAAGGTAACATTATAAACCTATTCTAATATTTAATATGATTACTTGTATGATAGACATAGGGTTTATAGTCTTGGATTCAAAGCATGTACAATAGAGAAACCTAGATCCGAGCATTAGGGTTTATATGAGCACATAGGATGTCTTATGACCAAAACCCATCAGTGGTATCAGAGACTAGCTTGGTTTCAATTGTATTGATTCTTAACATTTTTGAAAAACTCAATTTTTTGGATTCTGGAGGCTGGACTCGCCGAGTCCATCGCTGAACTCACCGATTCCATGCAGACTCGCCGAGTGCAAGCCTGACTCGCCGAGTCAGCTCGTCAGATGGAGGGTACTTCGGGATTTCTTGCTGTTTTTGCTTATTGATAGTTACCTTATCATGTTAGATCAATATTAATCCGATTATATGATATGTTTGACTATATTTTTGATCTAATTGGAGATATTTATCAATTAATAAGATAATCGTTTCCTTATAAGATAATTGATTAATTATTTTGACTAAATTGATAAATTGTTTTGCAAGAAATCATTAAATAAATCAAATATGGATAATTATGTGATTAAATGTTAATTTGAATTATTTGTTATTTGATCCTTGTTGTTATGAAAAGTTTCATATTTTACCCTTTAGGTTTTATAGTTTAAATTTGAACCCAAAAGTTTTGTTGTTTTGAAATTTAAATAGTTGAAACCCTAATGTTTTGAAAAAGGTTTCAAAACTTGCCCTCAAGTTTTGGAATTTAAATTTTGATTAAATGGTTTAATTTTGATGTATATTTAAATTCTAAACCCTAATGTGTTGAAATGTTTCAAAACTTGCCCTCAAGTTTTGGAATTTAAAATTTGATTAAAAGTTTAATTAGGAATGTTAAATTCTAAAACCCTAGTATTGTTTTGAAAAAGTTCAAATCACACCCTTATGGTTTTATTAATTAATTAAGGTGTATAATTAAAAGAGGTTTAATAAATCCATAAAAGTTTTGGTTTACAATTTAATTGAATTAAAAGTATAATTGTTAAATTTGACCACCTAATATTTTAAAAGTATAAAATACACCCTATACTATATATATAACATTAAAAGTCTAACATTATATATATGTATGAGTAAAAGTCAGTCTTACCGTTAGTAGGCCTCATTCACGAAGCTGGTCTATAAGGGGTGTTTAAGGAAATTGCCTATAAAATGGCGATTGAATGGGTATCCACTCTTACCCACCGCACTCTTGACTAGTGGAGGGTCGTTAGCCGAACGGGTAGGATAGGACGAAACCTTCCATTATAAGTATAATGAATTATTAAAGTAACTAAATGTTTTCATAAAATTCCCAATCTTAGTTACTTAGACAAAAGTGAATTGATGCAATTCCATGAAATTACACTTTGTGCCCTTGCAAAGACGTTAGTGGAGCGTGTGTGGTTTACCGGCACACTAAATGGTTCTAAGCAGAGGTAGCAAAGGGTGACTCAATGTTTGTCATAGTTCGATGGAGTGTGTGTGGTTTACCGGCACATCGAATAGGTGACTGTAACATGTGAGTGCACCATGTAAGTTTGCATGGTTATTCACACCCGCTTTGTGATCCTCGGCATCCCAGTCACAAACAAGAGGGGCATATCGAGATTTAAACATGCCATTGAAAGTTCAATGAATCTCAAAGGATCTAGGAGTTTTCATAGATTTAAAACTTAAAATTCTTTTATCATGGTGGAAATTAGTGAATCGTCATTCACTTACCTTCAAATGTTCTGCAATTTGGGTTACGACATCCCTCTCCCAAGTTGTAGAATATTGTGTTGGGTCCTAGCCTTAGTATTTCATTTGGGTGATTTACTAAGGATTCAATCTATCAACTAACTTGAATTCGCTTTTCTCCCGTATTGTAGATGTCAAAGTTTGACAACTATGGTCTTCTCAAATCCCGTGGAACAAGCATTCCACATGAAGATGATATTCCACGATTCGATCGAGGAACAAGAGATCATACTTCACTTCCTCCTTCTCCTCAAATTATTCTCCCTAACCCACAAGTTCAAAGGCTTGAAAAGTTCAAGATCAATCAAGCCCTTTTGGCAAGTAAACATAAAGAAGGAAAGTCGGTGTGTGCACACGTCCTAGGGATGAAGTCACACATTGATAGGTTAAGAATGTTGGGATCCGTTGTCTGTGAGGAAATGGCTGTTGATTGGGTTCTTCAGTCACTTCCTAACTCATATAGTGAGTTCGTAAGAGAGTATTATATGATGAACTACGACGTGACCCTTATAGATCTCGCCTATATGCTTATTGCTGCTGAATCAGCAATGATTTGGCGCAATAGAAAAGCAAAGTTGATCGGTGAATCTGCCTTCGAGACCTCTATGGATATAGACAATGGCAACGAAAGACATGCTATGATCGAAAAAGTTTGATCACAAGAGAAAGGCAATGTCTGAAGTAGTTCCATTTCATGTTCCAAAAGAGTCAATTTGCTTTTATTGCCAAGAGAAAGGGCATTGGAGACGAAGCTGCCCCATTTATTTAAGAGATGGGAGAGTCAAAACGTATGGCTTTGCTTTAGGTAAAATCCATTGACTAACTCTTTTAAGCTTCTATTCTAGATTCTTAATACATAATGTGATAAGATTACAATTGATGTTTTGAAGGATCAAAGAAAAGAAAGGAAGCTTAAGGGAAGAAGTGAGCAAAATCTAACCGTGAAGGAATGGATTTCGATCGCATTTCTCGAAGATTAGATTCTTGAGCTACTACTTAGAGTTAGAATTACATTGCTAAGAAAGATGTATTAGCATACGTTTTTCAATGAGTTACATTGTAAGGACAAATTTTTTCCGCAATAAAATAAATTTTGATTTTAAATTTTATTTATTTATCCTTACAATGGCGTGTATGAAAAATTGATGTTAAAATGTTTCTATTATTAGCAATAATGGATTTGGTTCTTATTATGTTATTTATGGAAATGTCGAGAATTTACCAAATAGGGAGAGTTTCTCATCGCCTAAGTTTCAATTGGACAAAAATTTGGAATCACGCAACTTGGTTGCACGATGAATGAGAAATTTCATATTTGGAAATTAGACAAATTCATTGACAAAGTGTCAAGTGAAGGACTAAGAGATCGAGCACACAATATTGCGTGTTGATCAAGTCCACCATAAGAGTAACAAAGATATTCGTCATGATTTACCAAAGGTTTAGTAAATATGATTATACTTACAAGATTAAGTGTAATTCTGAATTGATTAAAGGGTTTAGATCAATAGCAGAACGAATAAGAAGAATCAAGTAGGCAGAAAGATAAAAGTTTCTCCATTCTAAGAAGATGGGAGAGTACCTTTTATGCTTCATGATAGTTCTTAATGATTAAGAACCATATCTCAATTGATCCTCTAAGTGAGTCTTAGTACAATTGTATGTCTAAGAAGAGGAATCAAGGATTGAAGAAATGGTTAAATCAAGAAGTCAATCATACTTCGTCCAGATAACAAGTCTTAAAGTTAAGATTGTGACAATGAGTGAAAAAAATATTAAAGGTTTATAACATTCATCAAATGTGGAAAGTTGTGATGTCTTAGATAAGACAAAGACCAACTAGGACCAATTTATGAAGTGTTTTGATAAAAGCTACACTAACTCTTGAATATTTGTTTTTGACAAGAGAATCTTATATGTCAAGAAGTCAGTGAGAGTCTTAATTGTCTTGAAAGGTTTCAAGAACAAATCAAATAAACCTTATCGATCATCGCTAGCACACGAGTTGAGGCTTACAACCTATCGTGTTGACATTATTTTGATTCTGTGCCAATCCAATCGAGTTAATTATGCATGTGAGTTCTATGAGTTCTCATTTTGAACGCATAAAAGGCAAAGCACCTTAATCAATGAAAGGTACATTGATAGGAAAGGGTGAGCTGCTTAACTACTTGGAAGACATGGTGGGCAGCTGTGCTACCATAAAGGCAAGAACTCGAGATCAAGAAAGTTCGATCCATAAGAGTTTGAATTTATCGTAAACTTTGGTTTTGACAAATTCACATGGATAGGAACAAATACACTGTTTAAATCTAAGTGTCATAAGATTTCTTCCTTCATGAAAATGATTGTGAGGAAATGCTTTCACTGAGACAGATTTTAAGAAGATAGTGATTGTAAAATTGCATTCTCGAATTCAATTATGGTTACGGCATCCCTTTCCATAATTTGAATTGTGAGGTTTGGCAATTAGTCTTAATTGTTTAGACACACATATAAACTATCGAAGGCAAATGTGTAAAAGTTCCAGAAACCTTGATAAAAGATTATCAAAGCACTAAGTATTAGAAACATGAACTTAAGAAATTCAATAAGCATTGTTTTTCTGAAAGTTAAGATGTTTATGAATACATGTCGAAGCTAGTGGGAGCATAAGTGTTATGTTTTATAATAATCATCAAGATAGTGGGAGCATAAAAGTTATGATTGTATGATTATTAAGGAAAGTATTGCAAGGTTAGCAATATTAATTATAGAAAACAAGAGTCATACTTTGCAAAGTCGCAATAGTTGAAGAGTTGTTTTGCTATAATTAAGGGAGAGAATATTATGCTTCATTTCAAATCTAAAGGTTTAGGTTGAGAAATGCTAATAAAATTTAGTCAAAGGTACAAAGTGTGTTCTTAAAATTTCGATTATGATTACGGCATCCCTCTTCACTATTCGAATTTTGAGAACATAGCAAATAAAACATTATGCGTCGTATCCCATACGCTTCGGGTATAGGATCGATTGCAAATGCTTTAATGTTTGACCATTCTAAAATTTTCCAAATGTCGAGGATATTTAGAGGGAAAAAAAGACTAGAATCGGTTCAGACGAAAATAATTAAACAACTATCAAAGGACAATCCAAGTTCGACGAGGATTGGTCGCTTGTGAGTAGTTGGAAGTATAGTATTGGAAAATATGGAAATGCTTCCATATTGGATGGACCATATCGACATCATTACGAATAGATAAGATTTTATTAAGAATAAGTTGTCATATGGAACATATGGAAGTGTGTCCATATTTCTATGACTAGATTAGAAACTTCTATGCAAAAGGATGTTCAAAGAAAGTACTTTGAGTGAGAGACATCACATCTATGGAATTATCTTGTAACAATCTCCGATAGAAGACTTTGTAATATCATTGGCAATAGCCTTTGTGACTTTGGTGCAGTGACATTACAAAAGAGATCACTGCATAAAATGTTAGAATCTAGCTTATTCTATAAGTAGCAAGAATTTGATATTCTTTCACTTATGAAAAGGATTTGGAGTTGTGAAATGAGAATGATTGGAAATGTGTTCAATGTGATCTATTTCACAAAGCAAGAACCATAGGTAAACATTATGTGCATGCTCGGAGCATGGGACAAGTGTTGTAATTCAAGTAAGAAGTCGATTACCCGAAACTACAAATAATGAGTAATCAATATGGTGATAAATAAAAGGTGTTTTATTTATGCTCAAAGGGTTGAGGCCATATGGGATTAGTATTATTCTTGTGTTTCACATTTGCATGTTTTGACTTCCAGAATAATTGAGTTTATTAAGAATAATCGAATTATTCAAACGGGCCACAGTCGTTCATATGTTGGAAGTAGATATGAATGAAGACTGTCGTGAATTGGTGTGTGGATTGTCTAAAAGAGTATTAGACATAAGCAAATGTTTGCTGCAACGTTCATGAGTGCTTATGAATGTGATTTGAGCATTGGATTAGACCCACGCTCACTTGGATCACTCCATGGATTGTATCACGAGTGATTGGTGAGACGATAACATCTTATATTCTTGAAACCGAGATGTGTGAGTTGTATTTTGCAAATCGGTTGCACATTGATAATATGTAAACGCACCAGTAACTTGGTGTTATAAAACATATTGTTGTGTGTAATTCGGTGCGTGAGTACAAGAAAGCATTGTATCAAAGTTTATCCGTTCCTTTTATCCAAAGTAGGATAAAAGAGATATCTTGTGGGCCCCTCGATGGTTTAGTGACGACAAATGTAAATGCTCGGCCGGGCTAGGGCTAATTTGATTTGTTAAGTTAGTTAGTCGTCATAAATCGGGAATCGAGATATAGTACAAAGAGAATGATTTGAAATCATATCTCATATGATATCTAGAATGGAGGAATATATGATCCCTTATCTAAAGACACGCGTATCTGATAGGATCAGAGTTGACAGCGGCTTTGGAAAGCTACGATTGCAGATCAGGATCTGAAGTCATACGCATAATAGTTATTAGACTTATCCAAGTGGGAGACTGTTGGATTAGTGTCTAAGTCCATAACTATTTTGGTATGTACTTGACCCGATGGTGCATGGTCCTTTTGGGTTGCCTTCACCGAAGCAACTTGATAGGATGAATTATGGAGAGAAAGGATTAAATATGATTTATTAATATATTATGAGAATAATATATTAAAGGAGAAATCATATTGTTTAATTAATATTAGTCAATAATTAATTGGTAATTAGTTTTGTGACTAAAAGAGATTAGTTAAACTTAAGGGACTGGAATTGTAATTATAAGATAATTGCAATTTGGGCCATGGATTGCCTTTTATTATAAGGTGGACGAATTCTATGGGGGAAGCCCATATGAAGTCGTCCAAGGCTTTAAGAAAGGGCTCCATGGGTTGCTTAGGGCTTAAGCAACCAAATTAGGGTTTCCTTGTTAGATAACCCTAATTGCCTCACTATATATAGAACCCTTAAGGCTCAAAAACGTGGACAAGCAACCTTCTAGGGTTTTCACATGGTTTTGGCAGCCTCCATCCTCTCTCCTCTTCATCCTCTTGCTTATGGTGTTTGTGAACCATTAGAGGAGTGACACTTGTGACTCTAAGCCTTCCAAAGTCAATTCAAAGGAGGATTTGGGATTGTTATTACTACATAACAATCAAGGTAACATTATAAACCTATTCTAATATTTAATATGATTACTTGTATGCTAGACATAGGGTTTATAGTCTTGGATTCAAAGCATGTACAATAGAGTAACCTAGATCCGAGCATTAGGGTTTGTATGAGCACATAGGATGTCTTATGACCAAAACCCATCACTAAGTTTAGCAAGTTGGATCGGTTTCTGGTGTCAGAGAGGCTTTTGGTAGTATTTCCACATCTCTCAGGGATGGTGTTGGAGAAGAGAAAACCGGATCATAGACTTATCCTGTTGATGGAACACTCTGTTGATTATGGTCCCAAGCCTTTTCGGGTTTTCCACTCTTGGTTTAATCACGCTGGTCTTGATGAGGTGGTTCATAATTCCTGGTCTTCAGTTATTGAGGGTGAGGATATTATTAATCCTTGGGTTATTTTTAAGAAGAAACTCCAGCTTCTTAAGTATAATCTTAGGGTATGGTATCATGCTGTTCGGGAGGGGATGGATACTAAAAGAAAAAAGTTACAAGACAACATTGAATCGATTGATATCATTCTTATGGCGGGCGATGGTACAGCTAGCCTTAGGGAACAACGAGTAACAGTCTTAAAGGAGCTGGCAGATTTAGATCACCTAGACAGAATGGATATAGCACAGAAGGCAAAAGTTCAGTGGAGTATTGAGGGGGATGAAAATTCAGCTTTTTTTCATGGTGCAATGAACAGGAAAAGGTGTCAACTAGCAATTAAAGGTGTTATGGTGGATGGTGTTTGGGTTGATGATCCGGGGAGGGTAAAAAAGGAATTTCATAATTTTTATAAATCCCTTTTTTCTAAGAACAGAGTGACGCGTCCCTCCACAGACCCTTCTATGTTTCATACTCTTTCAGAGGATCAGGTTCAGTTCCTACAGGCTCCTTTTACTATTGAGGAGATTAAAAGGGTGGTTTGGGATTGTGGTTCAGATAAGGCTCCTGGTCCAGATGGTTTTTCTTTTGGCTTTATTGAGCGTTATTGGGATCTTATTTCTCCGAATGTGGTGGCGTTTGTGCAACATTTTTATACACACTCTCTTATACCTAAGGGATGTAATGCTTCTTTCTTCTCTGTCATTCCTAAGGTCCGGGACCCGAAGGTCATTATAGATTTTAGGCCTATTAGTCTTATTGGTTGTCAATACAAGATTATTGGTAAGCTTTTAGCTAATAGGTTGGCAGAGGTTGTTGGTTCTATTGTTAGTTTGGAGCAGTCTGCTTTTGTTAAAGGAAGACAAATTTTGGATGGCCCTTTTCTTTTGAATGAGGTGGTAGCTTGGAGTAAGGCTTTGAAAAATCCTCTTATGATTTTTAAAGTGGACTTTGAGAAGGCTTATGATTCTCTATCTTGGGAGTATCTTTTGGAGATTATGCATATTATGGGTTTTGGATCGGTTTGGTGTGATTGGATACGGGAACTTTTGAGTACGGCTAGGGCTTCAGTTTTACGGAATGGCTCTCCTACTGATGAGTTTCAGATTTGTAGAGGGTTAAGGCAAGGAGACCCTTTGTCTCCTTTTCTTTTTATCTTGTCTATGGAAGGATTTCATGTTGCTCTGCTTAAATCTCAGCAAGCACACATTTTTCGGGGAATATCTATTGGTGACATTCACATATCCCATTTGTTTTACGCTGATGATGTTGTTTTGCTCTCTAATTGGGATCCAGAGAATGCCAAATGCATTTTATGTATTTTGAGGTGTTTTTATATGGCTTCGGGTCTTAAAATTAACCTACAAAAAAGCAAGATGATTGGCGTAGGGGTTTCTACTAATCAAGTGGAGTCAGTGGATTTAACATTGGGGTGTCTTCCAGATTCGGTTCCTTTCGTTCATTTGGGTGTCCCTGTAGGCCAAAATATGGCAAGAGTGTCTGCTTGGTCTGTTATTGAGGATCAGTTTCGTGCTAGATTGTCCAGTTGGAAAGCGAAGACTTTATCTATTGGGTGTCGTCTTACTTTGATAAAGTCTGTCCTTGGAAGCGTGGGTAGTTATTTGATGTCCATATTTATGACCCCGATTACTGTTCTAAAATCTCTGGAGGCACTACGTTCTAGATTTTTTTGGGGGGCAGACTTAGAAGAAACATGTATGCATTGGGTCTGTTGGGATAAAGCTTTAGCAGATAAAAAAGAGGGTGGCCTAGGAATTGGAAACTTGTTCTCTTTTAACCGGTCTCTTCTTTTTCGTTGGTGGTGGAGATTCTTTCATAACTCTGATTTGATTTGGGTCAGGGTTGTGAAAGTTTTACATGGTCCTGATGGGGGTCGTTTTTCTCAGTCTTTGCGTAGAGGATGGACAGGACCTTGGAGTGGGGTTATTCGGATGTTAGCGCAGCTTAGAGATCAGGGTGTGGATTTGGTCTCTTTTTGTCCGATTAGGGTTGGAGATGGAAGTAACACGTCTTTTTGGCATGACATTTGGAAAGGTGATCAACCTCTAGCATCGTCTATTCCTAGGATTTATGCGTTGGATGTGCATCGGAATGTCTCGATTAAGGAAAGGTTTCTGGTTGGTTGGAGTGTTGCCTCTCTCAGACGACTTCCTAGAGGTGGTATTGAGCATACCCAGTGGGACATGTTTAGCGATTTGGTGCAAGACCTTCATCTTCATTCTTATCCTGATCGGCTCGGATGGTCTATTGATGTTTCAGATTCTTTTTCAGTTGCGTCTGCTAGACACCATATTGATAACGCTTTGTTGATTACGAGTGGCGGTGAGTCTAGTTGGAATAATTGGGTTCCTATCAAGTTAAATATTTTTATTTGGAGGTTGCGGTTGCGGAGTATCCCCACCAGAGAGAATTTATCTCATCGGGAAATTATGATTAACTCAATCATGTGCCCTATTTGTTCTATTTTAGTAGAGTCGATTGATCATTTATTTGCAGATTGTAACCAAATAAGAGATATTTGGTTTCATCTTGCTGTATGGTGGAATGTCCAGATTCCAATCCAGTTGTCCATTGATTCCATTATGTCTTAGTCACAGTCCACGGGTTTGAGAGGGGGTCAAAGAAAAGCTTTCGAAGCGGTAGTTATTACTACTTTTTGGTGCTTATGGAATTTTCGGAATGCTAGTATTTTTGGATCGTTGATGCCAAAGAAATCTTTAATTTTTGATGAGGTGGTTCAGAGGTGTTTTTTTGGATTTCTAATAGATGTAACAAAGCTAAGATAGGATGGACTAATTGGCTTCATAACCCTGTTAGTGCTTGTAAGATGTTGTAATGTCTCTCTTTTTCTAGCTTCTAGCTAGTTTTAATAAAAATCCCGCCGTTCAAAAAAAATTGATTCACAAAAATTGTATATCAAATAAATTTGAAATTAAGAGAGAAAAATATTAGGAGAATCGTATGAAAATTGGCTTTGGTTGAGGCAAACGACAAACCCGATTGGTGCAACAAATAATAAGTTTTGTTAAAAGTTATTTAATAGTTAATTATATTTTTATAATTATTAAATTCATGAATTGAACTTTTTTCACTAAATAGAACCACCAAATGCCGATATGATGAATCAATTTCCTTTTATACAGTTGTCACTTTCTCCTTGTTAGTGTCGTCTATAATGATAGACAATTTCATATATTACCGAGTTATACTTTTATAAATATGTTAATGACCACAGATCTATATAAGTAGTTTTTAAAAAATTAATAACATAAATAAATTACGTTATTATTCTTGTTTAGTTTTCCCATTAAACCAAATCATCGATAAAGTACCTCATCCGAAGACTTTGATAGTGAACCAAACTGATTTGAGTAACTCACGCCACGCCTAACTACTATTCTAATCACCTAAATACCCTTGACTGATACAATGTTATTTTCGTCAATATCAGTTATACACATCAGTTATGACTCATGACTCATGATTCGTGTTGCGTATACTTTTTGTTCATGATTGTTAATATGTTACCGATAGTTTTTCAAAATAATAGTGGAAATACAAACAAATCATATGCCAGTGAGATAGTAAAAAAATGTATTTTGCTTTTTATGTTTTAAGTATGAATAGATCAAAAAAGAAACCCCCACCATTAAGATGTAAGACAGAATCATAGAGCACGTAAAAAGTATCGGAACTTCTACATTCCATTACAGTTTAGTTTACTACGATATGTCTTCTTCATAGGATCTTATCATTCCATTCCACTTTAGATTTTCAAACTTGAGCTTCATAGGATCTCATTCTCTGCAGGAAGAAGGTTCAAACTCAAATCCTTGATAGGATTCTTAAAATCATATATTTTTCAATTTTGAAAGCTTAAATTTTGAGTTTTTACCATTTATTGCTATAAAATCATAGTTCAGTCCAACTTTTTCGCTGACCTTTTGTAAAAATCTTTAAATGTATTACCAACCATGCTCCAAAACAATGAAAACTCAAAATCGTAACCAAAAATCACAAATATAACATTATGCCCTCGTGTTGCTTGCCTTCCTGACAACACAACTCCTTTCTTCAATAGTGTTTTAAATTTGTCAACATAATAAACACCTAAAAGCTGAGAGAAATATGTTTCAGGTAGATCATAGGAGGAAATGAAGAACACCAAAGAAAAAGCATGAAATGGTTAAAAATGGTAGGATTCAATTCAGAAAATTTGATAATCTATGATATGTCGTGGTTCTAAAGATTCTTGAAACCGAAAAGGTAACTTCTTTAACTTTTTACATCTTCTGAAAGGAAGGTTACAGGGGTAAATCTTCCATATTTCCCTGCATTTTCCAAGAAAATGCCAAATGATAATCTTTCATATCACTCTTATACTACACCATCTTCTGATTTGTACGCGTAAAAATGAAATTTTAAAGCCCTAAAATCATATTTATAAACTAACCACAGACAAAAGCACAAATCTAATAAATAAACAATTAATCGATTTTGATATATAATATTGTAATACTAACCTTAATAGTATCGGTCAAAAGCTCACTCTAAAAAATAACCTCAGCCAATGTTGTACCTGGGATTCAAAAACAATAACCCAATGTTTCATTCTTTCATTTCTTTGTTTACTAAATCCCATAAACCAATAGATGATCAGTTTCAGTCAGAAACTAATAGATGATATAACATAAAACTTGTAAAAATTCACTAAAAACTTTTAACAAACACCTGGTGGGAATTGTTTCAACATCTAATAAAAAGTGCAATACCTGTATCGCCCCATCAACAAAGTCCAATTCTAAGCCTTGTGAACTTCAAATGAAGTCATTTACAGACTGAGATACAAACAACCCAAAAAAAACTCTAAATAAGAATAAATAGGTTGGTATAAGTTAGAAAAGTGAAATTTAAAGAGGATGCTATTACATCAATCATCTCTTGGACAGAAGCCTCCTTGAGAGTTTTTACCCATGGGAACTAAGACACGTTCATAACTCCGACGCCATCTCTTCACGATTCCAAGAATTCCACCGGTAGAGATGCCGCCTACTCTTGTCGAAGGCCTGAAAGCGATTGAAACAGGGAGAAATCAAAACCAATCGAATAAAAAACACAAATAGACCCATCAATATACTTACGATAGCGCATCGGTTCTTCTGATAGATTCCACACAGGCGGCGACAGGTCGAAAACGAATTATGTAGAAAGAGTGTAACATCCCAAGTTTTTTCATTTGAAGTCCCTGGGGATGAAAGGGTAAATCCATGAAGAGCCTAAGGGATAATTTGTAATTTTGGGACCCAGAGGAGTATGTCGCGCGTACGTAAGGGGTACACAGGGCGTACTAGGGCACACCCTAGTACGTTGGGCGTACACTGTGTACGTTGGGTGTACTCATAAATGAAGGAAACCCTAATATTTTGGGTTAAGGACTATATAAACATCCTTATGGATCATTTTCTCTCATCATTCTCAGCCTCCATCTTCCAGAAACGTCCCTAAACCCTAGCCCTTGTGTGAGAGTGTAAATTAGTGGGTATTTTGAGCTATTGAAGGTGGAATCATTGCATCAAGGAGTTGGGCGAAATGATCTGTCCTTCTAGACTCTTGGAGGGGTGTTGAGTGTTAAAAATGAGGTCCCAATGGCTTAGGAGGTCCCATGCAAGTAGTAGAAAGGTCTTAATGGATTAAGACCTTGGATTAAGAACTTTCTGGACGTCCAAAGTGATAAAGTTCGAGACTTTATGAGTCCTAGGCATATTTGGTCGATGGATCTGAAGTTTGGACATAAGTGCTTAAGCCATTAAGCACTTATGAGGATTTTTGTTCAATTCGCGTACGCCCCGCGTAGAAACCTGTACGCCCAGCGTACAGGGTCACCCCGATTTCCAGTCAACATGAGTCGAGGTACGCTTCGCGTACCAGAGGAGTACGCCCAACGTACGTCCTCTGTTGGGCTTTTGACTATGGGCTTTGAGTTTTGGACTGTTTATAGGCTAGCTGGACTTGGGCCTTTGCTGGTCATTATGGATACGGTGTTTTTGGGCCTTTGTAAGGATGTTGCTGAACTACTTGGAACACATGGTGGGCACTCGTGTTACCATAAGGCAAGAAATCAAGATTAAGAAAGTTCGGTCCATATGAGTTTGGATTTGTCGCAAAATTTGGTTTTGACAAATTCACATGGATATGAACACATACACCATAAAATCTAAGTGTCATAAGATTCCCTCCTTCATGAAAATGACTGTGAGGAAATGATTTCACTGAGAGAGATTTCAAAAAGATAGCAATTGTGAAAATTGTATTCTCAAATTTGATTATGGTTACGGCATCCCTTTCCATAGTTCAAATTGTGAGATTTGGCAATTAATTCTGAACATTTGGGACTTAGTAACATAAGTTCTGAATTTGTCTAGACACACATGTGAGCTTTCTAAGACAAAGGTGTATAAGTTTAAGAAGCTTAGATCAAGTACTAGAAATATGAACTTAAGAAATTCAATAAGCATTGTTTTCTGGAAGTTCAGTTGTTTTCTGAATACATGTCAAAGCTAGTGGGAGCATAAGTGTTATGCTTATATGATAATAATCATCATGATAGTGGGAGCATATGTGTTATGCTTGTATGATTATTATGGCAAGTATTGCGAGTTAGCAATATTAATTATAGAAAACAAGAGTTATACTTTGCAAAGTCGTAAGGGTTGAAAAGTTGTTTTGCTATAATTAAAGGAGAGAATATTATGCTTCATTTCAAATCTAAAGGCTTAGATTGTGGAATGTTAATAAATTTAGTCAAGGATACATAGTGTGTTCTCAAATTTCGATTATGATTACGACATCCCTCTTCATAGTTCGAATTATGAGAACGTGACACATAAAATATTATGGCAGAAGATTGATAAAGTATCATATCTTTATGTAAGACATTATGCATCGTGTCCCATACGCTTCAGGTATAGGATCGATTGCAAATGCTATAATATTTGACCATTATAAAATTTTCCAAATGTCTAGCGTGTTAAGAGGGAAAAAGGACTAGAATCTGTTTTGACTAAAATAATTAAACAACTATCAAAGGACGATCCAAAGTTTGCTGAAGATTGGTTGCTTGTGAGTAGTTGGAAGTATGGTATTGGATGGACCATATCGACATTATTATGAATAGATAAGATTCTATTAAGAATGAGTTTTCATATGGCAAATATGGAAATTTTTCCATATTGGGAGTTGGATATTGAGAATCTATGTCTAGATTAGAAACTTTTATGCAAGAAGGATGTTCAAAGGAATGTACTTTGAGTGAGAGACATCATATCTATAGAATTGTTTCTGATAGAGATTGGCCAAGTCTTGATGATTTTGAGCTATGACTTTACGAAAGGATCATTGCATAAAATGTTAGAATCTAGCATATTCTATAAGTGGCAAAAATTTGATATTCTTATACTTATGATAAGGATTAGGAGTTGTGAAATGAGTATGATTGGAAATGTGTTCATTTGATTTATTTCACAAAGTAAGGACCATAAGTAAACATTGTGTGCATGCTAAGAGCATAGGACAATTGTAGTAATAATTCAAGTAATAAGTTAATTAACCGAAACAATAAATAATGAGTAATCGATATGGTGATAAATAAAAGGTGTTTTATTTATACTTAAAGGTTTGGGACCATATAGGATTAGTATTATTCTTGTGTTTCACTTTGCATGTTTTGACTTCCTGAATAATTAATTATTTCAGAATAATCAAATTATTCGAATGGTCCACAGTCGATCATATGTTGGAAGTAGGTATGAATGAAGACTGTCATGAATTGGTTTGTAGATTGTCTAAAGTGTATTAGACATAACAAATGTTTGCTGCAACGTTCGTGAGTGCTTATGAATATGATTTTGAGCATTGGATTAAACCCACGCTCACAAGAATCACTTCATGGATTTTATCACGAGTGATTGTGAGTCGATAATATTGTATATTCTTGAAACCGAGACGTGTGAGTTGTTATTTGCTGGTCGGTTGCACATTGATGATAAGTAAACGCACCAGTAACTTGGTGTTATAAAACTTATTGTTGTGTGTGATTCGATGAGTGAACACAAGCAAGCATTGAGTCGAAGTTTATCCGTTCCTTTTTCCCAAAGTGGGATAAAAGTGATATATGTGGGCCCCTCGATGATTTAGTGATGACACCCTAAGCGCTTGGCCAAGCCGGGACTAATTTGATGTGTTCTATTGCAGTCTGTTGTCAGTCGTTATAAATAGGAAATCGGGAAACAACACATAGACAGAGAGAATGATTTCAATCCATATCTCACACCTATGAGATATCAAGAATGGAGGAATATATGATCCCTTATCTAAAGGGCACGCTTCTGATAAGATCATAGTTGACAACGGCTTTTGATCTGCATCCCGATAGTTAGGATGGCATATGGTTAGTGACCCGTTAGGTCGGTATCCTGGTTAGGATGTTGTTATGCTATATAATATGTTAGATCAGTTTGTTTGTCTATGGACTGTTATGTGATTATCTGTTATATGTGCACATGGTTGTTTGTTTGGGGTTGGGTTGAGGCGGGTCCTGCTTTGTGCTGTAGGCCAACATACCCAGGGCGTACCGGATAGACTGCAGAGCTGGGAGGGGCATATAATCAGGTTGAAGGCCTAGCGAGCGGTCCGGATAGGCTGAAGGCTCGAGAGGGCGGCCCAGATGTGCTGAGGCTTAGAGAGTGGACCAGACAGACTGAAGGCTCGGTGCGGGTGTTCCAGTCAAACTGTAGACTCAAGGAGTGGACCAGGTGGATTGAAGGCCCGGTGCGAGCGGACCAGCCACCCTGTAGACTCGAGATGCATGGTTGTTCTATAGTTGTTGATACGGTGTGATTATGGTTATATGTGGTTGGTATTTTGGGGGGTAACCCACTAAGCTTTCGGGCTTACAGTTTCAGTTTATTGTTTCTGGTTCAACGGATGATCGCGGGAAGGTGAAGGCGTGATCGTACATCTCCTCGATTGATGATTATGATTTCTGGGAACTCTGATGTTTAAACTATTTTGAAAAAAATTGTAATAATTGAATGGTTTTATATGAATTAAAAAGTTTTAAATTGGTTCGAATTTTATGGATGTTACAAGTTGGTATTAGAGCCTTGGTTTGAGTGAATTGGAGGAACACTCGTGTGAATCTAGTCTCAAATCAGGGAAAAGATTTTTAAATGAATTTAAATGGTTTTCAAAATATGTAAAGGAGGACATAGAGTGTACGATCATACGTAGCCAGTAAGTAGACCACAAAATACCATACAGTTATTTGATTATGTGATATGTTAGAACAACATGCTAGTACTAGGCTAGGGATCTTCAGGAATTACGTGATGGAGTTGCCTGATTACATGATGCCTGCTTGCCTACAGTTTTCCTTATATGAAATTGACATCATTACTGTAATTATTTGTGTGTGCATCACGGTTATGCATAATTAAGATCTTATAGCCTGAGAATGTTTGATTTGGCCTTATGTTCTGTTCTTGTCTGATTGGGAGCTTAGGTTAGGATTGGATATTTGAAAGTCTATAGGGTCCAACGTTATGTATGACTAGCATACACTAGTGTTGCAGGGTTGGTGGAAGTTTCATGGATGGGTAGGTAGTGAGAGGTCGGGAGGCCAGTTATGTGATATATAGCATTCCTGTAGGAGTGAGGATTAAGCGCTTACTATGTCTTGTATATTGTTAGGGTGTTGTGGTGATACTTGAGACAAATATGGGTAGGTGTGGAAGGTAGTATGTGTTGGATTAGTGTCTAAGTCCATAACATCCTTATGGCTCATTTTCTCTCATCATTCTCAGCCTCCATCTTCAAGAAGCGTCCCTAAACTCTATCCCTTGTGTGAGAGTGTGAATCGGTTGGTATTTTCAGCTCTTTAAGGTGGAATCATTACATCAAGGAGTTCGAGAAGAAGTTTGGCTTGTAGATCTAAAGTTGTGTTGTGCCCTAGAAGCTCCAGAAGGTAAAAAGCTTCAATCTTTATGTTTGTATAACATAGATCTAGCCATTCTAGCATTCTGGAATCATTTCTTGTCCCAAAAGTTCCAAGATGATGTATGTTGTGTTTTAGGCGAAATGATTTGTCCTTCTAGACTCTTGGAGGGGTGTTCAGTGTTAAAAATGAGGTCCCAATGGCTTAGGATGTCCCATGCAAGTAGTAGAAAGGTCTTAATGGATTAAGACCTTGGATTAAGAACTTTCTGGATGTCCAAAGTGATAAAGTTCGAGATTTTATGAGTCCTAGGCATATTTGGTCGATGGATCTGAAGTTTGGACTTAAGTGCTTAAGCCATTAAGCACTTATGAGGATTTTTGTTTAGTTTGCGTACGCCCCGCGTAGGAAGCTGTACGCCCAGCGTACAGGGTCAACGACCCCGCTTTCCAGTCAACATGAGTCGAGGTACGCTCCGCGTACCAGAGGAGTACGCCCAGCGTACGTCCTCTATTGGGCTTTTGACTATAGGCTTTGAGTTTTCGACTGTTTATGGGCTATCTGGACTTCGGCCTTTGCTGGTCATTATGGATATGGTGTTTTGGGCCAAGTCTTGGTAATGGATCTTGGATTTAGATCCAATTAGGTAGTGGGCCCAATTTGGAAAGTTAGGCCAATAATGGGCCTTGGTATATGGACTTATGGATCATGGGTTTGGTATTGGGCCATGACCTAAATTAGAGGGGAGACAAATGGGACTATTGTTATAAGGGATTCTTGGTCAAAATTTATATTTCCGTTTATTGACTCGTTATTCGCTATTTTGGATAGTTTAGAATTATTGGTGAGGCGGTGGTTCGGGAATCTATTTCTTCGGCTCAGATCGGCATTTCGAGGTGAGTTATCCTCACTATATCAACAAGGTCTAAGGCACCAAAGCCGGCCCTTTCTCGGATTATATATTGTTTTTGTTTGATATGTTTATTGATCTGTTAGATCTGCATCCTAGTAGTTAGGATGGTATATGGTTAGTGACCGGTTAGGTCGGTATCCTGGTTAGGATGTTGTTATGCTATATGATCTGTTAGATCGGTTTGTTTGTCTATGGACTATTATGTGATTATATGTTATATATGCACATGGTTGTTTTTTTAGGGTTGTTTTGAGGCGGGTCCAGCTTTGTGTTGTAGGCCAACATACCCAGGGCGGACCGGATAGACTGCAGACCCGGAAGGCGCACATAGTCAGGTCGAATGCCCAGCGAGCGGTCCGGATAGGCTGAAGGCCCGAGAGGGCGGCCCAGACGTGCTGAGGCTTGGAGAGTGGACCAGACAGACTGAAGGCCCGGTGTGGGTGGTCCAGTCATACCGTAGACTCAAGGAGTGGACCAGGTGGACTGAAGGCCCGGTGCGAGCGGATCAGCCACCCTATAGACTCGAGATGCATGGTTGTTCTATAGTTGTTGATACGGTGTGATTATGGTTATATGTGGTTGGTATTTTGGGGGGGTAACCCACTAAGATTTCGGGCTTACAGTTTTAGTTTATTGTTTCTGGTTCAGCGGATGATCGCGGGAAGGCGAAGGCGTGATCGTACATCTCCTCGATTGATGATTATGATTTATGGGAACTCTGATGTTTCAACTATTTTGAAAAAAATTGTAATAATTGAATGGTTTTATATGAATTAAAAAGTTTTAAATTGGTTCGAATTTTATGGATGTTACAAAGAGAAACCAGAGATAAACATTACCATAATCGAAAGAGAAACCAGAGGAAGCGACGAAGTCGTCGATGATAGAATCACCATGTTCAGTAAGGTATAAATTTGAAAACTTATTCAATAGATGCTCCATACAGCAACGCCTCTTTTCCCTCATCCATCCTCTATGTCTCTATCTCCGGTGGCGAAACAGTGAAGCACGGGATTAAGAAATCAGAGGAGGGATTGAGAGAATTTAGGGAAGTTGTAGAGAAATATTCCGGAAAATAGAAAGAAATTAATTTCCAGGAGGAAGATTAAGGACGAAACTTGACAATCTCTACAACTTTTGTGGCAAAATTCTTGCCAATCTCTACAAATTTTGTGGCAAAACTCTAAAATGACAAAAGGTTACTGTTCTTAACTGCGATGAAAATTAATATATGTATATAATACAAATAACAAATAGTATGGAAAAACACTATAGCTTTTAATAAAATAAAATCACTACAACATCTACTATAATATTTACATCAAACAAAAATTATAAAAAACTTATAAATCATTCAAAATGAATATTTAGAAATCAACATACATTTGCTATATTGAAACATTGTTATCAAAAATCTGTATTGAAATAACCATTGATGCGACAAAACTTTTTTTTCAACTATTTCATTTTGAATCTCAAATATTTTCAAACATATGATTTTTTAATCAAAACTTACTTATATATTACTAATATAACTACAATGTGTATAATAAATAAGTGGAAAATAAAAAGGCACTGCACATTAATAATCATAAGTTTAAATTTTTTTTTGAATGTAGTGGAAAATATAGAGACATGACTAATTATATTAAATTTGAAATCATAATTACATTTAAATTAAAAAAAAAAACTATTGAGTTGTGGTGAGAGTTTTAAACTCTTGAGTTCTGTCTAATAATGTAATATAAGTATTAATAATTATATATTATAAAAACAATATTATAAGCATTTATCATTGAAATGCTAATTTTTATATTAAGTTATAACTAATATTATAATAATTTTAAGTATATGATAAGAAAGATATAAAAAGTTGTGTTTGAATAAAATTGATTAAGTTTTTTATTTAAAATTATTTTAAATTATATATATCTTTAACCAACTTATAAATAATTTATTTAAATATTTTATATTTCCTATATTATTATTATTATTATTATTATTATTATTATTATTATTATTATTATTATTATTTCAAATAACAATAATTTTTAGTATAATATAATCTAGAGTAAATTACACGAATAGTCCCTATGGTTTAGGGTAATTTGCACGTTTGGTCCCTAACTTATTTTTTTAACTCGGAAAGTCCCTACTGTTTGTTTTTGTTACACGCTTGGTCCCTGTCTTACCTAAAAAGACTATTTTTCCCTTGATTTTTTGATTTATTTAAATAAACACACTCCCAATCTCACCCCCTCACCATACCTTACCTACCTCACCATTTTTTCCTATTTAAATAATAGTCTTTTTACATAAGATAGGGATCAAAAATGTAACAAACATAAATAGTAGGGACCAAGCGCGTAACAAAAACAAACTGTAGGGACCTTCCGAGTTAAAAAATTAGTTATGGACCAAACGTGCAAATTACTCCAAACCATAGGGACCATTTGTGTAATTTACTCTATAATCTATTATTTAGTTTTATGTTATTTTAAACAATTATTATTTTTTACTTAATTAAAAACTATTTATTGAAAAATTTTCATTATTAGAAGAGAATGAACGGTCCAAATAAAAATTGATTTGACTTTCAAAACTATAGTAATCGTTATGTATTGCGGCCAATTTTAATATATATATATATATATATATATATATATATATATATATATATATATATATATATATATATGTGTGTGTGTGTGTGTGTGTGTGTGTGTGTGTTTAGAGTGGGTTAAGGAAGAAAGAGTGTTACACTTGAGATATATTTTTATCACTTATATTGTCTTATGAAGATAATAATATTTTATTTATTTTTACTTTTCCTTTACGATAAAGAATGAATATGAAAAAATGAAATTGTTAAATGTAATAACATAATTATTTATTTTTATTACTATAAAAACATTTAAAATAGATACATCCATATAAGTTTTGGTAGAATATAAAAAAAATTATTTTTATAACACACATAATCATTGGTTTTCAACAATAAATTCGTATCATATTAAAATCATTCGATTTAATTCGTCATTATCACCAACAATTTGGAATAATAACTATCAACTCCTTTCATCAAAATCAATTATAAAAAACTACATCAATGTTATTTATAACAAAATAAACGATAGAAACTAACATAATATATAACTTATAATAGCATGAAATAAATGTTGAATAATGTTCTCTTGGACATAACATATATTTTCTTAACATAAAAAAGAGAGACAACATAAAGACACATATATGTTAATAGAGTCAATTGCTCTAACGGATAAATAGCTTGAATGTTGATTTACCAAAAGCTCATGAGAAGTAATCATCAGTCCTACTTCATCATCCTGTGATTATAAAAAGATGTATAACACATAAATTTAAAGAATTATCTCAAGTATACATTCACAAACATACCTAAATTTGAACATTGGTTAATATCTAAGACTTTACATGCACCCAAGTTGAGTTTACATGAATTTATATTCGTAAAAGTTGCAATTACTTTCCTACATCTAGGGAACTACTCACATAACTCTTCAAACCCTATAAATATAATGTATCATTTTGTGTTGATATACATGCAATATGTAATATATAAATTTCTTATATATGATAAATATTTCATTTAAATCATCAATTAAATAGCATGATTTGAAGAGCTTTGGGATTTACAAATCATAATATTTCAATAAACTATAAATTAATTTGATAGTCTTGAGAGTTTCAAATGCATGAGGTTCAAGGAAAAATGCTTGCTTTATAAGAAACTAGGCGAATGTCCGCGCGTTGGGTAGAAACACCTATATAATTGAAGTCTTTATAAATATATGTTTTTTTTTTAAATATAACAATAACGTTGTTGTTAAATTTGATATAGTAATTTGTATACTAAATTCATATGATATATTGATTATTTTGAACTATTTATTTTGAATTATGTGATAATATATAAATTTATTATAACTTTATAATCACAGTCGTTTGAATGTTTTCTACCCGCGAGTTACACATGAATCAAATTAAATATAATATATGGTTTAATATTATTTATAGTTGTTTTTATTGTTAATTAATTTTTTCAAAATTATTTGCTTGATGTTTTAATTTTTATCGTTATAATTATTTAAAAAATCAAACATTACTTTTTGATTTTAAATGTAACAATATTATCATTTATATAGAGTTATTTTTAACTATTGTTATTATAAGTTATTTTAAGCTATTTATTTGGAAACTTTTAACAATTACAAAAATATCTTTAGGAAATATTTTAGTAAAATTGAGATTACAATTTAGTTTTTGCATTTATCACTACAATTTGTCATTTTTAACTATTTACAAAATATTCATTGGTTTTTAAGTGGAACTGAAATTTATATTTAAGTTGATATTGTAATGCGCAGTAACACCTATATAGTTGAAGTCTTTACAAATATATGGTTTTTTTAATATAACAATAAAGTCGTTGTTAAATTTGATATAATAATTCGTATACTAAATTGATATAATATATTGATTATTTTGAATTATATGATAATATATACATCTATTATAACATCATAATCTCAATCGTTTGAATGATTTCTACTCACAAGTTATACACGAATAAAATTAAATATAATATATGGTTTAATGTTATCTATAGTTGTTGTTGTTAATTAATTTTTTAAAATTTATTTGCTTAATATTTTAATTTCTATCATTATAATTATTTAAAACATCAAACATTATTTTTTTGATTTTAAAGGTAACAATATAATCATTTATATTGAGTTATTTTTAACTATTGTTATTGTAAGTTATTTTAAGCTATTTATTTGAAAATTTTTAACGATATAAAAAATTCTTTAGGGAATATTTTAGTTAAATTGAGATTACAATTTAGTTTTTGCATTTATCACTTTTAAATATTTACAAAATATTCTTTGGTTTTTTAAGTTGACATTGTAACGTTATATTTAAGTTAATAATTTAGGGATTTTCATATTTTGTATAAATTGTTCAAACGTTGTATCTTTAAACTGATAATGGTTTACATATAACAACATATTAAATCTAATAAATTAAGTATAATATGTTAAAAGTTAAAGACATGACTATATAAGTAGAAGAAATATATTATTTTAAAATTGAAATTTAGTTTAATTATGATTGCACTTTAGGTTTGATATTTATTTAACCTTATTAACCAACTTATAATCATTATTAGAAGTACACTACAATTTATCACTTTTAACTATTTATAAAATATTCTTTGGGTTGTTTAAGTTGAACTAAAATTTATATTTAAGTTGATTCTGTAATGTTATATTTAAGTTAATTATTTAAGTATTTTATACAAATTGTTTCAAAATTATATCTTTAAAATGATAATGATTTACATCCAACAATATATTAAAACAAATAAATTGAAGTATAATATGTTAAAAGTTAAAAAAACATAATTTTATAAGTAGAAGTAAATATATTATTTTAATATTAAAATTTAGTTTATGTATGATTACACTTTAGGTTTGATAATTATTTAACCTAATTAACCAAATTATAATTATTATTAGAAAGAAATTAAAAAGTCATGGGAGTTTCAAATGAATGTGGTGAAAGAAAAACTGCATGAGAGTTTCAAATGAATGTGGTGAAAGGAAAAATGCTTCTTTTATAATGATATATACTAGTCGAAACCCCGCGCGTTGCGTGTGAATATAATTATCTAATTAAAATAATAACATTTAACAAATTATGATTTAATATCTATACATATAAAACCAATGCCAATAGCAAAACAAACTCTATAGTTAACATATTAGTTTTATTAATTTTAATAAGTTTATATCATTAGTTATTTCCACTATTAATTCATGATTTTATTGACCGTTTTATGTTGTGTAAATTATATATCAAACACACACACAGACATATATATATATATATATATATATATATATATATATATATATATATATATATATATATATATATATATATATTGATTTCTATGTATAAAAAAAAAGTAGTTTGAAAAAATAAGTACTACAACTTTTGATGATTTTATAGAACGTTTTAAGTTGTGGAAATTATATATAAATGTATGTCAATTTGTGTATAAAATAAATAACAAATAGTATGAAAAACACTATAGCTTTTGATAAAATAAAAACACTACAACATTATAACATTTACATCAAGGTTATATGTTTATGTATAGGGTCGTTCCTAGTAAACGACATTTCAGCTACAATGTTGTTTGATTCGTGGGCTACCCGATCGTTTGTCTCCCTTGCGCTTAGCAAGAGGTTTAGCAAAGCTCCTGGGGAGCTGGATTGTCCACTTGAGGTGGAGATAGCCGATGATAGGACCGTCAGGGTCGCGAGGGTGCATAAGGCATGCTCGCTACAATTATTCGATGAGCGGTTTTCGGTGGACCTGGTCCCTATTCCTTTGCGAGGGAACAAGGTCATAGTAGGTATGGATTGGCTGATCCCCAATGGGGCGGTGATTGATTGCGAGTTGCAGCTAGTGAGGGTTCGCACTCCCAGCGGGGGAGAGTTAGTGATTCAGGGCGGGAGGCCACAACATGGACCGATTCTTTGATCAGCAGCAAGAGCGAGGCGCTATTTCCATCAGGGCTGCGCAGGTTATGTCGCATATGTGATGGATACCCTGGATAAGGGTACGTTGACAGTAGATGACATAGCAGTGGTGCGAGAGTACCCGAACGTGTTCCCAGAGGAATTGCCTGGGATACCTCCGGAAAGACAGGTTGAGTTCAGGATTGACCTGGTTCCTGGTGTGGCTCCGATAGCCAAGGCACCGTATCGGTTGGCTCCTCTAGAGATGCAGGAGTTGTCTACGTAGCTGCAGGAGCTGCTAGACAAGGGCTTCATTAGACTGAGTAGTTCGCCATGGGGAGCCCCGATCTTGTTTGTGAAGAAGAAGGATGGGTCGCACCGTATGTGTATAGATTACCAGGAGTTGAACAAGGTAACGGTGAAGAACCATTACCTACTCCCGAGGATAGATGACTTGTTCGATCAACTTCAGGGAGCATCTTGGTTTTCCAAGATCGATCTACGCTTCAGGTATCATCAGATGCGGTTCAGGGGTGAGGATGTTCAGAAGACAACTTTTAGGACCTGTTATGGTCATTATGAGTTTGTGGTGATGCCGTTTGGGCTCACCAACGCTCCAGTCACGTTCATGGACCTCATGAACCGCGTGTGCAGGCCGATGTTGAATCGGTCTGTGATAGTATTCATTGAAGATATCTTGGTTTACTCTAAGACTCAGGAGCAACATGAGGAGCACCTGAGAGATGTGCTAGAGACACTGAGGAGGGAAAGACTTTTTCGAAATTCTCCAAGTGTGAGTTCTGGTTGCGTGAGGTGCAGTTCCTTGGTCACCTCGTCAACCAGAAGGGTATTTTGGTAGATCTGACAAAGATAGAGGCCGTGATGTAGTGGGAGGTCCCGAAGTCTCCATCAGAGATTCAGAGCTTCCTAGGTTTGGCAGGGTATTACAGGAGATTCATTCAGAATTTCTCCAAGATAGCAGTTCCACTCACCCGACTAACCAAGAAGTCGGTGGTGTTTCATTGGGGGCCTGAGCAGCAGTCGACATTTGAGACTCTTAGGCAGCGATTGTGCGAGGCCCCGATTCTTACCCTGCCAGAGGGAGTGGATGATTTTGTAGTCTACTGTGATGCCTCGATCACAGGTTTGGGAGCAGTGTTGATGCAGCGGGGGCATGTGATAGCTTATGCCTCTAGACAGTTGAAGCCTCACGAGGCTAACTATCCGACGCACGATTTGGAGTTGGGGGCAGTGGTGTTCGCCCTCAAGATTTGGAGACACTACCTCTATGGGGTCCGCTGTATATCTACACAGATCACAAGAGTCTGAGAAACCTCATGGACCAGCCGAATCTTAACATGAGGCAGCGTTGGTGGTTAGATGTGGTGAAGGATTACGATTATGAAATCCTTTATCACCCAGGGAAGGCCAACGTAGTGGCCGACGCTTTGAGCCACAAGACGGCAGTGGCCCCGATCATGGGTATATGCTTGAGGATGACAATGATTACTCCGCTGTTGGAGCGGATCAGGGAGGCACAGGTCGAGGGCCTCAAGGAGGAGAGGCAGAAGTGTGAAAGGATCGTAGGCTGAGTAGCTTCGTTTAATTATGACAGCCGGGGATTGTTGACCCTTCATAGGAGAGTTTGGGTACCGTACTGGGGCGGAGTACGACATGTGTTGATGGAAGAGGCCCATAAGTCTTGATTTTCCATCCACCCAGGGGCAAAGAAGATGTATAGAGATATTCGACCCGATTATTGGTGGCCCTGCATGAAGCGGGATGTCGCCTGGTATGTGGAGAGATGCCTGACCTGCAGGAAGGTGAAGGCAGAGCACCAGAGGCCCCACGACAAGATGCGGCCGTTAGATATTCTAGTGTGGAAATGGGAGGATATCACCATGGATTTTATCACTAAGCTTCCCAGGACCGCACGTGGAGTGGATTCGATTTGGGTTATTGTGGATCAGTTGACGAAGAGTGCTCATTTTATACCGATCCAGGAGAGCATATTGGCTGAGAGGCTAGCCGATATTTATGTGCGAGAGGTTGTGGCATGACATGGAGTGCATGTATCGGTAGTATCAGACCGAGACGTCCGTTTTACTTCCAGATTTTGGAAGCGGTTTCATGAAGAGATGGGGACTCGTCTTCATTTTAGCACCGCTTTCCACCCTCAGACGGACGGGCAGAGCGTGAGGACGATTCAGACTCTTAAGGACATGCTCCGGGCATGTATTCTAGACTTCAGGGGTAGTTGGGATACATATCTTCCCCTAGCGGAATTTTCGTATAACAACAGTTACCACGCTAGCATTGACCGTCCTCCTTTCGAGATGCTATACGGATGGAAGTGCAGGACCCCGATTTGTTGGGGCGAGGTCGGTCAGCGAGTCATTGGGAGCATTGAAGTGGTGCTCAAGACCACAGAGTTGATCAAGCAGGTTCGTAGCAGACTGCAGACTGCGCAGAGTAGGCAGAAGAGTTACGCTGACAGAAGGCGTTCGGACTTAGAATTTCAAGTGGGCGATATGGTCCTCCTAAAGGTATCACCCTGGAAAGGTGTTATCAGGTTTCGGAAGAGGGGCAAGATGGGTCCCAGGTTCATTGGCCCTTTTAGGGTTTTGGCCCGGGTGGGTCGGGTTGCTTATCGGTTAGATCTTCCAGCAGAGCTTAGCCAGATCCACAACACTTTCCATGTTTCTCAGTTGTGAAAGTGTTTGGCAAATGAGTCAGCAGTTGTACCCTTGGAGGATATTCAGGTTGATAGCAGCCTGAATTATATTAAGAGACCGGTTGCGATCTTAGATCGGAAGACGAAGACCTTGAGGAATAAGGTGGTTCAGCTAGTGAAGGTGCAGTGGCAGCACCGAAAGGGTTCAAAGTGGACGTGGGAGTCCGAGGGAGAGATGAGGGAGCATTACCCAAAGTTATTTTCAGCAGCAACAACAGACTTCGAGGACGAATTCTAAGATAAGTGGGGGAGAGTTGTAACGCCCCATTTCTAGTATGTAATTCAAATAAAGTTTTTCATTTATGAAGGGTACTCGACGAGTCTGTAGCCCGACTCGTCGAGTAGAGGCGGGACGATCACGCGTTTTAAGCTGGCTAGCCGACGAGTCCATATGTTGGACTCGGCGAGTCCGCCTGTCTGGATGGAGCCCTATTTTTAAGGATTTGCACCCTATTTAAACACACTTATGTGCCCCCAACCTCGCCTCTATCACTCTCAGAACATTTCCCCTGTAAACCCTAGCCCCATTGTTGAGTTTGAGTGTGTTTATGATAGCTTGGAGGCTTCGGGAAGCAAAGAAGGTCCATTAGAGGGAAGGAAGATCCAGGAGTTAGCTTACATCTGTTCTTCATTCAGGTAATGAAGTTATGACCTTGTGCATTCCTCCATTATAACCTCCTTTATGCTTGTTATGCCTTCTTTGGAGCCTTTTATGATTCAAAACTTGAGTTATGGACTCTCCTTGGATGAAAACTTCAGATATGGACTCTTATTGCATTCTAGAAGTATAAAGTTTCAGTTAAGGTCGTGATTGAAGTCCCTCTTGAGCTTGGAACCCCATTAAGAGCTTAGGGTTGGCATTTTAAGCCTTTAAAACCATGCATGCACGTAAAGTTTGCTACTTTACGTGATAAGCATGCCCTAGAAGCATGGATCCGTGACTTAGAGTCGCTGCATGGCTCAAATCAGGACTGTATGGAAAATGGACTAAATGGACTCGACGAGTCACAAGCTTGACTCGAAGAGTCATATGAAGATAGCCTTGGACTCGACGAGTTGGATGAGCAACTCGGCGAGTCCAATGAAGATTGCCTTAGACTCGACGGGTTGTTCTACAACTCGGCGAGTCGGATGAGTTTTCCCGAGAAAAGTAGTGTTTGAGTGAAATGACTTCATTCCTTCGTAGTTACATGTAAAGTCAACAACTTTACGTGTTCAGATGGTCCCAAGGGCTCAGATCTACGAGTTAAAGGCCCTGGATTGGATTAGAATTTGATTGCATGGAAGCTGCGTTCGGACTCGGCGAGTTGTTCTTTGGACTCGACGATTCGAGTCGCGAGTCCCCATTTTCCCTTCGAGTTGTGAGTTCAGAGTGAATCAGTGAGTGGGAAGGGGGCTCGGTGAGTTACAGTCAGAGTTAGTAAAGGAGGAACTCGGCGAGTCTGCGCCCTGACTCGGCGAGTCCAGTCAACTGGAAGTTGACTTTGAACATGGGTAATGTAGTCATTCGACCCCAAGAGTATTTACCAGTAACTGATCTAGTGTTTTTGGAAATTGTAGCCGGACAGTTCCAGAGCAGCGGTCAGCCACTTTTAGAGTTAGCATCACAGCAGCCAACACTATGAGGTGAGTTTTCCTTCCAGTAGGAATGGGTCTACGGCCACAATTCCGGCCCGTCTAGTTAGCAGTAGTTCCGGACTTTGGTCCGATGCAGTAGTTCAGTGTACTTGATGTCTTTGTGATTCAAGCATGTCCTTATGTTATGTGTTCCGGACTTCGGTCCGATGCAGTATGCAATATATGTGTTTATGCTAGTTGATATGTTTATGCTATGCTATGTTATGCTTAGTCAGTTTCTGGACTTCGGTCCGATGCAGGGGACAAGGTCCCAGTCAGTTCCGGATTTCGATCCGATGCAGTTAGTTCCGGACTTCGGTTCGATGCAGGGGACAAGGTCCCAGTCAGTTCCGGACTTCGGTCCGATGCAGTTTCCGAACTTCTGTCCGATGCAGAGGGCAAGGCCCGGGTTAGTTCCGGACTTCGGTCCGATGCAGTTTATGGACTTCGGTTTGATGCAGTGGGCAAGGCCCAATATGTGTTTATGTGATTGTATGGTATGTGGTAGTCTGGGGGAGCTCACTAAGCTTTGTTCTTACAGTTTCAGTTTTGGTTTCAGGTACTTCCGCAAGCAAATGGAAGGGCTCGGGATGATGACATTACACACACCACAACTTCAGCTTTTGTCCTGGGAGTTTATTTCATATGCTATGATATGTTGTTACATTTCTTTTGTTATGACACCTTTATTATAACTTTTTGGGATTTATGACGTACGATTTTATGATATATTATAGATCGTTGATAACCTTAGTATTATTTAAACGAAAAAATTTGGGTCGTATTTTGGGTTGTTTCACATTCGTTCTAATTCGACATTATCACCAATAATTTGGAACAATAATTGTAAACTCATTTCATCAAAATCAATTATAAATTACTCCATCAATGTTATTTATAACAAAATAAGTGATAGAAAGTAACATAGTATATATATACATAACATAAAATACATGTTGAATAATGTTCTCTTGTACATGAAATATATTTTCTTAGCATAAAAAAGAGAGAGACAACATAAAGATACATAAATGTTAACAAAGTTAATTGCTCTAACTAATAAATAGTTTGATGGTTGACTAACCAAAGCTCATGAGAAGTAATTATTGATCTCACTTTATCATCATGTGATAATAGAAAGATGCATAACACATAAACTTAAAAAATGATCTCAATCTCAAGTATACCTTTACAAACAATAACTAAATTTGAACCTTGGTTAATATTTAAAACTTTCCATGCACCCAATTTGAGTTTACATGAATTTATATTTGGAAAAGTTGCAATTGCTTTTCTTACATCCATGGAACCACTCTCCTAACTCTTCAAACCCTTCAAATGTAATCTATCATTTTGTGTTGACATACATGTAATATGTAATCTAGAAATTTCTTATATAGGCTAAATATTTCATTTAAATCATCAATTAAATAGCATAATTTAAAGAGTTTTAAAGTTACAAATCATAATATTTCAATTAATCATAAATTAATTTTTATAAGTTGAATAGTCTTGGGAGTTTCAAATGCATGAAGTTCAAGGAAAAATGGTCTTGGGAGTTTTAAATGCATGAGCTTCAAGGAAAAATGTTAGCTTTATAAGATATATATATATATATATATATATATATATATATATATATATATAGATAATGATAACGAAATTATATAGATTTTAAGAAAAAAAACACTTAAAATTTATTGTGTAGGTTTCTTATATAAGAGGAGTGAAGATACTCTTATAAAATAGAGTAAATTATTGAAATCGTCACTATGGTTTGGTTAAAATTGTGTGTTTGGTCCCTAACCTCTGTTTTGCACTCGGACCGTCCCAATAGTATGTTTTTGTTGCGGATTTGAACCCTGCTATATCTAAAAAGACTGAATTGTCCTTACTAATTATTTTCTTTGAATAATTTAATGGATTTTATTATTTATAAAATAGAATATGTAATATGTTTATGACCCACCCCTCACATTTATCTCCTAACATTCAGTTAGATCCCCTTCATCGTGTTTTTACAGCCACCATATCCTTTCGGTGAAAATCCCTTCATCAGACCCATTGATCACTAATTCTTTCTCCGACAAACCCATAATCCTGCTAAAACCCTAGAATCAGAGGCTCAGGTCCTCTAACATAACTCCACTTCTTCTCAATAACTCTCGATTGCATCTGGTTTTATGTAACGCCTGTGTTTCCGGGTTTGCCATTTTTAGCAATGTAATAGTCTAGGTTAACCTTTGTAACCCGTTTTGAAATAATAAGATTGTATTATTTGAGTATTATGTGTTTTGTGCTTAATTGCTTAATTATGTGGTTTGATTAATTAAGAATAAAAATAAGCGTCAAAATTTAAGTGTAAAATAAACTCGTTATCTTTGGATAATGTTGTAGTAGTTGAAACGAGGTTTCCGAATATATAAAGAACGCCCAAATCTGACTTCGTATGAGGAAGTTATGATTGATTGAAGTTTCGACTTAGCGATGTGCAGCCCGAATTACTCGATTTGAGATCGAGCGGTTTTTAGCCGAAGCAATCTAAACGAGAGTCGAAGATCTCGTTGTTGGTATCGAAGCGATAAAAAGTTAGGCGAGAACGGACGTCAAACGAAGAAGTTATGAATTTATAACGAAGTTTTTCTGTGCCGGCCTATTAAAAATAAATAATAAAAATAAAGTTAAAATTTGCCGACAGAGTCTAAACGAAAGTTGTAGAGCGTAGTCTCACCTTCGCGTGGATATAAAGAACGTCGAAAACGGAGTTCGTATGAAGAAGATATGAATTTCCGAAGTTTATTAAATAATTTGTATTTAAATTTAATTGGAAAATCCGGCATTATCCGAAGAGGAGTCATCGGACTCATCCGAAGTACGCCCCGCGTACACCGAGGAATGTCGATACTCGCACTCGAGCACTTCGGATACGTAAGTAATGACGTTTCGGAGCAGTACGCCCCGCGTACTCCGAGGCTCCAGCCTCCTATAAATAGGATGAGAGGGCAGCCGACTCATTTGCTATTTTTCTCTCTTCTCTCTCCTGTTTTACCTCGATTTGCGTGCCAGAAGTACCCCGAAGTCCCGATAATATTCTCGAGCCCCGAAGCAAGTCCCGAGATCCCGAGATGTGCGATTCCCGAGCCGAAGCTCTGCCCGAGAGAAGTTCGATTTTTGTGAAGATCTTCCAGATCTGCTGAGGATTACTACTTCTGCAAGCCGTAGTGCTGTCCGATCATCTTCTGATCACGTGAGTGTATACTACCTTTCATAAACACGATAATAATACAAATATGGTTTGAGTGTATTAAGTATATTGTTGTTTATATGTGTGAATGTGTAGTTATTTTCTTCTAACGCATAATTATGAAGTATTTTATACGGAATGCCTATTATGTGTATAATTTTGTGGTTATGTGTGTGAATGTGTATTCACTTTCTTCTATCTCATAGATATGATTTATTCTCTATGAAATACGTGTTATGTGTGTGTGCCTCATCTGTTATGTGGAATATGTATTGATTAAAGCATGCTATACAGATTTTTAAACTATGTATAAAAATGTATATTTTTATCTACTAATATGTTGGGTAGAACATGGGTAGATAGTTGGTGTGTAATAAACAGATGAGAGGCCTCGATGTTGTTTTGATCCAGTCATCTAGCGGAATTTAGATGACGACCACAGACTTTTCTAGACAGTCCAGTGGAACGCTAGCAGGCTCATAACCTATAGGTGTTAATGAACTTGGGTGTTCATTCGCTGTATTCCATCCCCCTCATGGTTGCCTTATTTGACTTATATTGCTGAGGAACCCCCGAAGCATGTGTTGTCGCCCCGATGAAATATTCTTAGACTAGGTCCCTTATGTTAGTTGTCTTAGGGACGTAAAGTGAGAATAACGGGAACGGGTAATTGAGTTATTGTTGGTTGGTGGAAATTAAATATAATTATTTATTGTGGGTCGAAAACCCTATATGCACACCAGGCTCCCAAGCTGACCCACTCAGTTTTATTTGTATTACAGGAAGTGGAGCAAGGGCATGAGATGGATGAGCCATCAAGTTGTTTTGTTTACAAGTCTGTATATGTATATATTTGTGGAATAACTTGTAATGTTATCGTTTATGCTTTATGGTCTGTATCGGAACACGACATCCCGAGTTTTGATTATATAGTGAAAATACATTTCTTTTATGAAATGCTTTGGTAAACAATGTTTTATCACGTTTTGTTTTTGGGAACAAATTCCGCTACTCTTTAAAATCAAAAGGATTTACTCTGAAATTATTTTAAAAGCATAAATGAAAATCGGTCTTTTCTGGCCGAGATTTTGGGGATGTCACATTTTATCCCCAATATGACTAGAATGAGATTGAGGATGCTAAACCATCACCGGCGTACCACTTCGCCACCACTACCAAAATAGTCGAGGATATCTACAACGAGAAAGAACCATCACCAGTTGCACAAGTTTGATTTTGATTTGGTTCATCAGATTCGATTGGAGACTTTAGTTTTTGGATTTTGGTTTGGAGGTTCAGGTTCATCGGAGCAAGGTTTGAGGATTTAAGCTCATAAGTGCTAGGTTTTTGGGTTCGATTTCTGTAATGACCAAGCCACCATTTATGGGTTAGATTTCTTGATTCGGGTTCATTTCATTTAAAGCTTATCAGGTTCATTTTAGGTTTTGAATGGTTTGATTTTGATTTCGTTTATAGGTAATTTGGTTTTAAATGGTTTGATTTTAGTTCATCCATTATTTATGGGTTTTGATTTATGGTTTGAGTTTCGATTCATCCACGATTTCCGAGTTTAATTTCTAAGCATTATAATTGGTTTTAATTTTTAGGGTTGAGCATCATTTAGGCATTGAGTATGATTTTTGGGGTTTGATCTGTTTTGTTTAATTTTTAGATGCAAAGTAGGGGAGGTGGTTGTGGGCAATGTTATTGTTGTTGGTGTTGGTGTTGATCTTTGATGGCGAAGATGGTGGTGCCGATGAGGATATAGAAGGTGACGGTGGTGTTATGGCAGTGATGGTGAATGGTTGGATTTATGGGTTTGAGTGGAGGTGTCGGACTATCGATGGTACTTGAAGGCATATATTGATGGGGGACGCGTTGATTAGAATAGTAAATGATGGCAACCATATTTAACAATTTTCTATAAAATATTAGTAATAAATCAATAATAAATTAAATGAAAAATTAAATAGATAAGGTTTATATCATCAATTAATATTTTTAGGGATGAAAATCGCAACAAATGAATACCATAGGGATGGTCCAAGTGTAAAAAAAAAGCCGTTAGGGACGAAACACGTATTTTGACCAAACCATAGGGATGATTTTAGTAATTTACTCTATAAAATAACTAGGTTAATATATGAAGTAAATTACGAGAATTGTCCTTGTGGTTTGGGGTAATCTGCGCCTTTGGTCTCTAATTCTTTTTTCTTAACTCGAACAGTCCCTAAAATGTAATTTTGTGTCGGAAAACCCGAAATTTTTATTCGTACAAACTCTAAAGTCATTCACTTAAATTAAAATTTAATTACATTTCTGCTAATTTTTAGCCAGTTTAAAGTCCGTTTGAGTAGTTTTATTAATTATTCATGAATCGAACGGGTAAAAGGAAGTGATTTCTGGAATATCCGGATAGCAATGGAACAACCAACACCTTAGCTAGGTGTTCAAGGCCAAACAAAGGGATTTTGGGCCGTGAACTCATGTCTTAGACATGAGTTTACTCCCCAATTGGTTCATTTCCCACTTCCACCCTCTAGTTTACTCCCCATTCTCTCTCAACTAGCATACCGTTCTTCACCCGATCTTCCGAAAACGTAAGTGTTTCTCGACTTGATTTGTTGTTATAACCTAACATCTAGTTTTTATACATCATTTCATCCATTCATTATTGCTTTTAACTAGATCTTTAATTGTTCTTCAAAACACAAAGAACACCAAGAACACATATTAGTGTTCTTGGACCTTAAACACCCAAACAAGCTTCTATCTTGTAAGTACACTTACCCTAGCTTCTTGTGTGCTTAATATGAACTTGATAACACTTGAAAATCATCAAGAATCATAAGAACAAATGAGTTTACGGCCAAGGATGTTCTTGGGCCGTAAACCCCTCTTAGGGTGGTTAAATGGACCTTAAACCCTTCCTAAGCCTTGGATGCCAACCTTGATCCTTCCTAGAAGTGTTTAAGACCTTAAACAACAATCAAAACATGACCCCGTGAGAGTTTACGGCCGTGAACACCTAAGGATATGGTTCTTTGGCCGTAAACTCCACAAGGTAGCCTTAATGTGCCCCTAATGCTTTCCTAAGGATTGGACTTGATCATTTGATGCCCAATCATGACTTGTAAGACCTCAAAACACAATTTGGCACTTAGTACCATGAGTTTACGGCCATAAACTCATGGGGAAATGGTCATGGGCCGTAAACTCCATAAGGAGTGGTTCATGGGCCATAAACTCCAATGCCATGCCATACAACCCTTTAAATGCAACCCGTTGGTACCTATAACACTTGAATCAAAGTGTTTCCATGTCCTAGGGTATTTTAACTTGATAAATTAGTTTTTAATTGACTAATTAGATACATATATGTTTTATTATATGTTAACTAGGATCATTGTGTGCCCAAGTCCTCACTTGACACTTAGCATCCTTTACCGATCCTACTACCGCATCACTCATTTCAGGTGAGTTCATACCCCTTAAACAACCTTTTAAATGCTTTTGCATGCTTTTAAATACTTTTATGAGGGGAATACAAGTTGAATATCATAGTTATTATATCAATCACATGTGATTAATAACTACCAAACAGATGGATTTACTATACTCTCAAACCGTTTTATCAAACAAACTACTTTTAAATCGTGTTATAAACTGACATCAAGTCATGATTAATTATTGTTTCAAACCTTTTAAATGTATTACAAAACCTCTTTTTTACTTATGTATTCATAGAAACCATGTCTATACACTTATGTAGTAAGTATATATATGTATTTGATAGGATGGTTGTGACTTCAGCTCCAACACCTTGTATAGCAAAGGTGTATAAACTTACATGGACACTTCAAACTACATCACTAGCAAACTATAATAGGTATAGTTTGCGGAAATACTACCTACTATTCCTAGTACAAATGGAACATATAAGAGTCAGTTCATTCACGAGTCTATACAATTGTATTACATACTATATGAAGAGAAACTATTACACACTATAGGAAGAGATACGATTACATACTATATGATGAGTTACTATTACAAATTATATGAGTAGATACTGTTATATAAGTACAGGACTAACCATTCTACACCCAGCTGTTAGCTACAGAGGGAAAGTGCACATCGACGGATGTCTACGGTTAATACTATTCGGCAAGTTACTCTCCTGTGTTTATCCTAGTACCAAAGGATAGTACTTACATGTTTATATAATGTTTCCTTTTACTTTTACTTTGTGACACATTCACATAAACGATGAAGTAGACTATATTTTGATAATAATAGTTACACATGGGAAAATTACATACTTTTACAAGAAACAAACATACAAAACAGTCGGGTCTTGGTAAAAGACTACATTTTATACTAGTAGGAAATATAGGATTCTTTAGGGTTTTCACACTTATACGAACTGTATCATCAAACATTTACAAGTTTTTTCCTTACGGTTTTACAAATCAAAGATATTAAAATACTTATGAATTCACCAGCTTAAATGCTGATATATGCTTTCAAAATAACTTGTATTCTCAGGTCATCAGTAGACAGGTACCGATGACAGGTTTTTGAGAAGACGGAGCACAGACAAGACTCGTCTTTTATCATTCATTTTTGGTGTCTATTACATTACACAGAACACATGTATTAAAATTATATATTTAATGCAATTGATGATGTTTGTTTGCTTATTTACTATTACTGTATTGTGATACTATACATGACGTCCTCCAACCCAGAACGTTTCCGCCGTTCTCGGTTTTGGGGTGTGACACTCAACTTCCTAATTGGGCCTAAAATTCTTAAGGGACCAATACCAGGAAAATCCTCAGCCTAACCATGACCCAAAAACAGAAGCTTATTGGCCTAACAAGGCCCAAACTCAAAAGGCCCAATTACGGTGAACTGGGGAGTACATCCAACGTACTCAAGATGTACCACCACGTACACGGCCTCGAAGCACAAAGTACAAGTCCGTTAAGAACAAATTAAGCATTACGCTGAGCGTACACTTACCTGCGCCCAACGTACTCCTGAAACCCTTTTTCACTCTAATAAGCCCTTAATTGGTTAATACAAAGTGCCAAACTCTCATATCTGATTCCATAAGATTGCTTATCATGTAAAGTTGGCAACTTTACGTGCTTGCATGGCAAAAGGGACTCAAAAGCTTAATAAGGACTTAACAAAGTTCTTAATGCTTGCATTGACCAAAATACACTATAAAGCTTGCAATTTTATGAACCTAGGGACTGAATGGAGCTAAGATCTAGCACCCATTGATTTTGGAGTAGATTAAAAACCCATATTTAACACAAAATTTGAACCGACACTTTACCAAAATACCCCTAGGCTCCAAAACATGAACCGAACACCCGGATCACTTTAATTACATTACTCGCACCCAAATGGGTCTAGATCTCACCTTTTCAAAGGCCCTAAGCCTTATGATGATCGATCTTCAGGCCACAACCTCGAATTAGGAATCGATTCGGAACAGGGCGTTACAAAATAAATACATATTTAAATAATAAAGTAACCATACGTTGTCTATTTGTAAAAACTGGTTGCAGTTAGTTTTTTGTAATACCCTTAGTTTTGACCATGTAACAACCCGAGGGATCACATTCTCTTGTCGAATACCAAATAAACTGCTCATTGGAAAAGTCTCAATAATCTATATCTGAATGTTAGCAAACAATTAAATATAAATTAGTTAGAATGTTAGCAAATAAAAATAAATAATAAATTTTTCATTATATACCTACCTTAAAAGTGTATAAAAAACCCTGTAGGGTGTAGGTCAATTTTTGAGGTTCGTTATCTTTCGATTCTTTTGGATGTATAAGCTTCTCAACCTTATTGAATACAATATATAATTGTTTGTACAATGATCCCAAATTATCCTCCCCTATGGATATCTGCCACATAAAAAATTAGTTAACGATTTAATTTCTACAAAATATTAGTAACAATAGGTAATTTAATTAATCAGTAATTATAAAATAGATGACATTATACCTGTTGAATTCATTAAGGTTGGATAGCAAAATGAAATGCTCTTCTATAACATGTTGTTTAGCCAACCGACCTTGAACATTTTGTAATTTGACCGAGACATTCGCTGGACCTTGAACATGTTGTAATTTGACCGAGACATTCTCTAACATGTATAGAAGACATACACAGATTGCATCCTCGCCCTATAACTCATTAAGTGATTGTTTAAACACATCTGTAAGACTGTAACATGTAATTTGACCGAGACATTCGTTGGACCATAGGAAAGGCAATGGAACGAAAGGTGACACCATATGCAGAAGCAGGAAAATAGTCACAAAACCAGAAGTCAGTGATGAGACAAAATTCTTTCTTCCCGGAATACAACTCGTAACCCCCAATCTCAAAACCATTTCCTCTACTTGGCTTCGGGGTTCGATGATAATTTTGTGGCAAAAGACATAATATAGAAGCAAATGACCCCCATCTACATTAGGAATGTCTAACCACCTCCCGAAACATGTATTCCAGAACATAGTTTCGCATTCGGGTCTGTTTTTGAATGCCGCATGAATTTCCCCGCCAATTTTTGGTTTACATGAGAGTGTAATTGATGCATCAACAATCATGTCGTGTTGCACAAATAAAAAAGTTGTTTTCACTTCATTCTAAAATGAAAATGACTAATATTCCATACTAGTTCTGAACCTGTTCTTCATGTTCCAGATGAGTTTATCGTGTTCCGGAATGGTTCTTCGCGTTCCGGAGGCTTCTAGAATGAAATTTTAAGATCCAGAACACGATATTTTTCATGTAAATTAACAATAACTAAACTTCAAAACTATTTTTTAGTTTGTCCTACAACAATGACATCTTTAATTTAAACTCCAGAACATTTTCAGTTCATTCCAGAGGTAGACTACTACATCCGGAACAGTAAGTAACAGTAGAAAAAATAAGAACTTTAAACAAACAAAGAGAAAACGAAAAACATACCCGTAAAATAACAGGGTTGTAGTTCTCGTCTTCCATGTTGGATATGAGTGTCGATGCATGTCAGAATTGAGTTGGAACGTTGTAATCTAGTCGGAGCGTCATAATCGGAATGCGCCTTTTCGGAATGAAGTTGCCGCCTCAAATTATATTCAAAATCCCGATCTGGAACATATACGGTTGCTCCGGAATAAACATTCCGGATCCAATGAAATGGATCGGACCATCCGAAAAATAATCTGGAATTGGTTCCGGAACTACCCATTCCGGAATAAGTAGTTATTTTGCAAAAAAAGAAAAAAATATATATTTTAGAAAAAAATCCTAAAAAAATGATTAGATTTTCCTTTAAAAAAACCATGGGCATTAAGATAAGAAAAGGGATAATTAAAATTCGTATTACACAATTTTAGAAAATACACGGTGGGAAGATATAGAGCTCGTGTTTGGTTTGGATCCTTCTGGATAGAGCCCTGGACAAATATACGATTCCCAAAAACACACAGTAGTTGTGTGTGTGTTTGTTATTTGGGTTGGGTTGAGTTGGTTAAGGATATTGTAATTGTATGGTCCGAAACCAATGGCTACAACAGCTCAGATTGCCAACGGCGTCGGAATCGGAATCGCTATCGGAAACAATGCTCTCAGCCGACGAGCTACTTCGGCTTCTCCGTCCAATCATTCTATTTCTCTTACTCCCAACAGCCTTTTACTCGCTTTGACTTGTCGACGCACCACCACTCTTCGTTTCGACTCTGTCGTTAACATCGGCGGTCGATTCTGCAGTCACCGTCGTTCGCTGCCGCCGTCTTCTTTACGAGTTTCAGCTTCATCCGCTGACCAACCTACCTCTTCAGGTACCTACTAACAATCGTTAACACTATATCTATTTGTGTGTGTTTGTTTGTTTGTTTGAATTGAACTCAATAGTAGAGGAAGCGATGTTATTGCATTTAAGTTGGACGAGAGTATGGATAAATGCATGGACATATGTTCTGTCTCAATTTTAAGATTCTCCAGTATTGACCTCCATTCTCGAAAGGAGCGCTACAATTTTAACATAGAATTTCAAACTAGTACTTCTATATGTAAAATGATGTGGATTTTGTGGCTATTGAAATTTCGAGCATCCGCATGTATGTTCGAGATAAACTTAACACCAATTGATGTTGTATTTGCAGTATTACTTGTAAAAATAGCTTGTATAATTTTATAGACAAGGTTGAAATTCATATTGATAATGATCTGAGATATACTCCCTCATTCATTGAAATTGCAACTGTTCCCTTTCTTAGATGCCCCATGAAAATCTAAACATTTCCCTTTTCAAAAATTTCATGTTACTATTTGTTGACTATCATCCTTCCAAATAAGTTATCTTTATTGATTCGTTTTCACAAGACTCCATAATTTCGTTCTTGACATTTTCATTAAACTACATGTTTGGTAGATTGCTGCAATTTCCATGGGATGGATGGAATACTAGTAAGTTTGTGGAAAAATGTCTCATTTTGCTTTTAGGAAAAGAACGGAGTATAGTAATAAGCATGTGGACTTTTTGGTCATTATGCACTAAATGGGAGCATGAGGCTCTTATCGATTATATATTAGAGATGTGAATGAAATCATGAATATCATTTCTAACCATTGTACTTGACATGAACATGTTAACGAGTCATTATTTTTTATGTGACATTATGTTTTGTTTTAGCAGGGGAAGGTGTTGAAAATTTGGTAATCATAGGGTCAGGTCCAGCTGGATACACAGCAGCAATTTATGCAGCACGTGCCAATTTGAAGCCTGTAGTGTTTGAGGGATATCAAGTTGGCGGTGTTCCTGGTGGACAGTTAATGACCACCACTGAAGTTGAAAACTTTCCAGGTTTTCCAGATGGAATTACTGGTCCAGATTTGATGGATAGGTAAAACTGTAAAAAGTAAAACCTATCTCTTCAAATATATATAACATGATTTCCTAATAAGAAAAGCTTTGAAAGTATGATGCTATCTATAATTGTTATTTGGTTATTAGGATGAGGCGTCAAGCTGAGAGATGGGGAGCAGAACTCTATCAAGAAGATGTAGAATTCATTGATGTGAATAACAGTCCTTTTACTATACAAAGCAGCGATCGTAAGGTAAATCCTCAAATGTTATAAAGAAACAAATAAATAACATAAACATTAACAAATAAACTTATGTTCAGGTGAAGTGTCATAGTATTATAGTAGCAACAGGAGCCACTGCAAGAAGACTGAATCTACCACGTGAAGATGAGTTTTGGAGTAGGGGAATTAGTGCATGTGCAATTTGTGATGGAGCTTCACCACTTTTCAAAGGTCAAGTTCTTGCAGTTGTTGGTGGAGGTGATACTGCTACTGAGGAAGCAATTTATTTGACTAAATATGCTCGACATGTGCATTTACTCGTACGCAGGGACCAAATGAGGGCATCCAAAGCCATGCAGGATAGGTTAGTCATTTTCCAAACTTCAAAAAAAAAAAAAAAAAAAAAAAGAAGTACAATGGTGTAAGAGAAAAGATGAAATGAAAGTAGGTTGGTATTTAGAATCAATGTGTATTTAAGATTCAACTCCCTGAATGTTTGTTTAACAGGTTGATTCTGGCGAATGTTTCAGAGTTGTCGATAATCCGAATATCACAGTGCACTTCAACACAGAGACATTGGATGTTGTGAGCAACACAAAAGGACAGATGTCAGGCATTTTAATCAAGAAACATGATACAGGAGAGGAATCAGTTTTGGAGGCTAAAGGGTTATTCTATGGAATCGGTCATTCCCCCAACAGCCAGTTGTTGGAAGGCCAAGTTGATCTAGATGATTCCGGATACATTTTGGTCAAGGATGGAAACGCAAAAACTTCTGTTGAAGGTGTCTTTGCTGCTGGAGATGTTCAGGTAATATAATAATAAAAAAAATTCAAAGTTTTGTATGAAATTAATTGTATATGTAATAAATTTGTGGGTAGGATCATGAATGGAGACAAGCAGTAACTGCAGCTGGATCAGGATGCATAGCTGCTTTATCGGTGGAGAGATATCTTGTCAGCAATAATCTCCTCATTGAGTTTCATCAGGTAACTCCATTTTGACCAAAAAGTCAACATGAAAATGTTCATGAAAAATTTAATTTCATCTTTTTATTTATATTTTTCCCAGCCACATACTGAAGAAGTTAAGAAGGAGCTCACACCACGAGATGTGCAGGAAGGATTTGACATTACACTTACTAAGCACAGGGGACAGGTATAATAAGAAAAATAAATAAATTGAAAATTGCAACAACCTAATAGAAAGAGGATGCTATATAATAATAATAATAATAATACTCATATCTGTTTCTTTTATGTACAGTATGCATTGCGTAAGTTATACCATGAAAGCCCTAGACTCATATGTGTACTATATACATCACCAACATGTGGTCCATGTAGGACATTGAAGCCAATTCTTGGCAAGGTAATAATAACTAATAACTAATAACTAATAATATTTTTTGAAATATCATTAAGTATTAAAAAGAAAATGTATTATAGGTGATAGATGAGTTTGATCAGAATGTCCATTTTGTTGAGATTGATATTGAAGAAGATCCAGAGGTTGCTGAGGCAGCAAATATTATGGGTACACCATGTGTCCAGTTCTTTAAGAACAAAGAAATGATCAGGTTTTTCATATTCTTCCTTTTCTTTACTTTTACATTTTCTGAAATACTATTTAGTCTTGACATTTATTATGAATGGATACGCAGGAGTGTATCAGGGGTCAAAATGAAGAAAGAGTACAGAGAATTTATCGAAGCAAATAAGTGAGTGTGATTTTTTCCTATTTTACCCTTTTACAAAATGCTTCACATTCCATGATTCAATTTTGATACTCTCCATTATTGTATTGTAACTTCAACTATGCATTACATATCTTAATATAGTTGTCGACCTCTTAATGTTGTTTCTATGTTTTACCCAATTATTCTATTTCTTAGGCTAATATTTGCTAGTTGTGTTTGTTTCTTTTTTACTTAAAATGGACTTAATCCGTTAAGCTATATTACAATAATCATTTAAATTTTAAGATATTATTACATCATGTAGGAACAAAAAAAACATTCATAACTAAATTACTTTGAATATTTAAAAGTGCATTAATCTTTCTTTTGTTGTAGCAAAAAATCAATTATTGGACAGGGTAGTGGATCATGATTGGCTAATTTTTAATTGTTGATGATATGGCATTCTCATGAAATAAGATTCTACGCAATAATGCAAACTTACATACAACCATACGACCCAACTTCATAGATAGAGCTGGGATATTCCCTTTTCCTTTCCCCCACGTCAAAGCAACTGAGCAATGTACAAGTAAACATGGGCAACGTACAAAGTCAATAAGCAATCATGTATAAATTATAAATTTATAATCCACACAATGTACAAGTAAAACACAATTTAATCAAAGAATGAAGATTTATTTACTTTAATAAAAAGAACCAAAGAATATGATATGCCCTAAAATTTTCTAATCTCACTTGTATGTCTCTTGTATTTACCACAACCCAACTAAGTTAATGCTCAAGTTTAGGTACGATCTTAAACTTGGGCATGATTTCTTTTTGCCATGATAAAGAAATGCGATCGAACTAGATGCTTTCTAAACCTTATAAGATTTAACCTAACTTTTTGCCTATCAAGGTAAATCTTTTTTGTAAATTCCCATCCTCGATCATTTACGCTATCAGGGTCAGTCAAAACCACATCATTTCTATCATATTCATCATACAACGAGCTCTCTCGTGCCCCAATCTCATACCCAATATACCGTAAACCAAGCTTCTTCGCGGGTCCCCCATAATACGTCTCTGCAGCCCAAGTTGTACCAAGAGGTACAACTTGAATAAACACAGACCCGGGTTTCATGAACAGAAAGTGAGTCATCGCAGCACCATGGACACCAATCATGACATCACTCGAGTTCAAAGCCCGGTAAATCTTCGCCAATTCAGTCGTTTTATCGGGACGGAGAACTTCCACATCAAACCCGATTTTTTCCGCCATTTTTACCAACAAATCTTGGTTCATAATGGCCCGAGACCCGTTTCTTGATATGATCACCAGCTTCGGGTTATTATCCGGGTTTTCGCGGGTTTTTTCCGGTTCTTCTTGAACCAAATCATGAATTCGTGGCTGATATGATTTGTCTAACATATCATGAAAATCTTGGATTGTTTTGTTGGTTGTTGTCAATGAAGAATTGATGGCGAGTTCATCGTGGATTTTTAATCCGACTATGGCTTCAGAGAAACAGTGAGTTCGGTTATCTCCATTGAAATCGATTGGTTCGTAGTCAGAGATTTGAGAAAGAACATCGGCGTACTTCATAATCCACCAATCGTGATATTCAAGAATCACCAACACAACTTTCTTGTTGAATTGCTGAGATGTGATGTAAAGAGGTATTAATCCGTCGTTGAATTCATGGTAGACGTTTCCGGTGAAACCTCCGGTGGAGAAGAACACGGCGGGAACATCATGATACACGTCGCATTTATGCGTTGTTGAGGTATTGGATTTCTTGGATGTGAGAGTTAGTTCGTCGATGGTGGCCATGGTGGATGGCTCCCATTTTCGAGTGTAGGGTTTGATTTTTTCGTGGCGGAGTTCTTCTTCTCCGGTGAGAAGATCGCCGGAGTTGTAAAGGACGACGGAGAAAGAAGATGAGTTTGTTCTTACGTCTCCTTTCATTATGCATATATCCGATCGAATACTGCTTCTGTCACAACAAATTGTTCCTGTAAAAGTAAAAACAGCATCAAGATTCAAGATCATCGAACATGAACATCTCCCAGAATTAATAAATAAAATATTCATTCTTTCTGCAACTTGAACACTAAAAGGGAATTCCAAAAAGCAAACTGGAAATAGATAATAATAAATAAAGAAAACAAAGAAAGAACTTACCGTTTGAGACAGACGAACAAAGTGGAGCTTTTATTTCCAAAAGGGCTTCATCTTCACCTTCATATGAATCTGTAGAACCAAAACAGAGTTGATTACTAAAAAGCATAAAAAGATAAAATCTTTAACTCAAACACAGAGCTTTTAAATATGTGTGTGTGTGTGTGAGAGAGAGAGAGAGAGTGCTTACAGAGGAGAGAGAAAGAGGGAGAAGGGTAGGAGAGGAGAGGAGGAAGAAGAAGCAAGAAACAAGAGAGAAGAGAGCAAAAAGTGAGAAAGAAGAGAAGTTTGGGTCTTGATCTCTTGATATTAACACAACCATGTTCTTCATCTACATGCATCAACGTCTCTTTAACACCTTTTCTTGGCTGCATATGCCTCTGATGATCCACCATTTTTATATGATTCAAAGCTTTAGAATGAAGAGAATTTATGGAGAAAGGAAGGGAGCAAAAAATACATGTAAACAGAGCTTAGATTTGGGGTTATATGGGGGAAAATGGAAATATATATAAATATATTATGGGGTTCCTCTGTTCTTTCTAAAATTAATATTTAATAATCTAATAAGACGATGGGATTGGGAGATGGTCAAATCAGGGTTTGGTATTGGATGCCTTTTGACAGTCAACAACGCGTGTGATTATAGATGAGATGAAATCATGAAACCGGAGCTTTTCAGTTAGGCCCCTATAATCATGTGAGTATAATTTAAAGTCCCTGTACTATAAATTATTATCAGGACTAAACATCTCTTACACCTTGTTTGCGTAAACTTAAACCATCCGTTATATCAATCGCTAACCACTATAGTTGTGGGTGTCATGTCAGCACCACTAACTATCTCTAAACCTATGAGATACCCACCACTAACCACTTCGCTCCACATCATTTTTTTTATTATTTTTAACTAAAAAGTACAATAAAATTACATTTTTAAAAATAAAAAAAAACATTGATTTTTTAACTAGTTTTTCATTAATTATAAAAAATAAAAATACAACTTCAAACTATATTACTTAATTAACCTAAAATTAAAAAAAAACATTACATTACTTAAATAACCTAAAATAAAAAAAAACAAACATAAAAAACTAATATTCATTCATGTTGAGTTCGTACAAATGTTCTGTGATATCTTCTCGAAGATTGAAACACGTTTCACTGTTATGAATTTCAACAATTCGTGATAAAAATTCATTCGTTCAGGGTACGAATTCTTCAAGCGGGATTACTCCGTCGTCCGGATCATACATGCAAATCGCTCGACCTTGATCTTCAATAATCATATTATGCATTATAATACGTGTTAGGACTATTTTTTAAAATTCTTTCCTTATCCCAAAGTCGTGTACTCGTGTAGTGTATTTGTATACATCTCATGTCTGTTTGAGGATTCGAGATGCCCTCTTGATATCCTTCATCGTCGATTACTGCTTCTTTGTGAACAATTTTGTCTTTTCACTTCGATGAACCGAATATGCCTTCATAAGTGTAGAATAATTCGGGTATATTTCATCACAAAGGTAGTAACTGTATTTGTACGAATGTCCGTTCACCGTGAACGTCATATCAAAGATCGTTGAAAAGTGGAGACTGACCAAGGACGTTAATGTCGTTCTTAGTCCCTGCGACTCCAAAAAACGAATGCCAACATCCATAAATCCTGAGATGCAACAGCTTCCAGGATTATACTTGGTTCACCTATATCTCCTCGAGTGAATTGACCACGCCATGCGTTTGAACATTTTTTCCTAAACTTTGGTTTTTTTTTTCTTTAACCGGCAAATACAAATATTATAGTTTATTCTTAAACTAACATTTAATTCCACTTATGTTCACTTGAACACTCAACCTCAATGAGAGAAGGTACCACCTGATACCGCTGGACTAGAAGTCTTTTGGTTCCTAAACTCTGGTTAACGTAGTTTCACCAAAAGATACATAATTTCTCATAGTAGAGGATTCTAATATACACATTAGACCTTAAGACCTATATACATGAAGTTAATAACAAAATAAGGGAAATGTCAATAATAGAAGTCTCTACGTTTTATATAAGCCCAATACAATTATAAAAGCAAACCCATTAAATAGATCAAATAGATCAGTAGTATATCAGGTAAGTCCAATGCCTTAGATAAGCCAAATACATTAGATAAAGATAAGATCAACACTTGAATATGCCCAACATTTAGATTACCCCAAAACTTAGGTAGACCTAAATGCTAAAATAGCAATATACATCTTAATTTATTCTTGGAAAGTTCCTTCTTGATTCATGATTTGTCATCTTTTATTTATTAACGTCCGGTTACACAATTTAATACCCTAAATGAACTTCTTTTGATGGTATTTTTACACTTAAAGATCGAAACCTATGGCCCCAAACCCAATTAGTGGATGTTACAACACACATCTAAAAAAAATACATTCCTAGTTAAAGTCATATATATTTTTGAATGATACAAGTGATTATAAAATAAAAATATGTTAGCCTCGATAAGAGCATGCCAGTGCACAAAGTGATTGAAAGTGTGGGAATCTACTTCTGTCTTTTTGTTAAGCTGGTAGGATGGGAACCCAAAACTATCAAATAATGAAAACAAGAAAGGTATGAACCACAATTTGATGCTTTAGTAGGCTAGTAGGATCATAAATCATAATCCATAACTACCACTTTACTAGGTCCATATGGTAATGGTAGGAACCCATAACCATCACTTTAGTATGCCAATAAAGTGACACCATAACTGTCAATGAGCCAATGCGATTGATATGTTAATGTTTAGATCATAACTTTTTTTTTTCATACACATTCAAACATGTGGCATTAAACTCACAAACACTATACATGTATGCTTTCAATACGTGTTATCCATGTATAAATACATTTTTTCCATGCATCTTTGTTTTTCATCTAAATGAAAAGAGTTAATAAACTTATTTGTTAAAAACTTAAAAGTACAATATATTTATTGGCAATAAACAAGAGTTATTTATCACTAATCCTTCAAGCTATTTAGTGGCCTTACAAAGTAACACAAAGTATTTATTGGCCTTACATTATCACTTCCAAGAGAAATTCAACACAAAGTAACACGACCATCAGTGATGATATCCTTTTTTTAAAGAGGCAACATAATGATATGAAATTGTATCCCTACAACTTATTTATTGTATTTCTACTTTTGTTGGTGAATATGAAAAAATATAATATTAAAAGTGATTGTACTTAGTAGGGTAGTATTAGTTGTAATAAACATGATAAACATGAAAGGTAAGAAAAAGGATAAAAAAAATAGTAATTATTTTATTTTTGCTATTAATATAGGTAATATATTTTAATTTTTTATTTACAATAAATATATTCTCATCTATAATTGCATCCAATTTTGATTTATTCACGTATGATAATAATGTATAATCAAACTAATAAAATGTTTGAAAGTGTTGAATAGATTGAAATTATAGATAAACACAAATTATATATGTTATTCTCATAAATAAAAAAAATAAGTTATTATTCTTATTTCTAATTTATCATAATTGTCATAAAACTTTAGTTACTGTTATTCCATTCTAGATTTGTAACTGCTAATTTGGTAATCCTTCTATTACCCAAAATTATGTGAAGTGAAATATTTAGTAACGTGGGATTTAGGACAAAATCCAAATGCAAGCAAACATTTGGAACCAGAGTGATAGCTTTTGTAAGTATGGGGTGTTCTAAATGTGTATAATGGAGTAGTTGAAGGGTTAAAGTGAAAGTTTGATGCTGAAAAAGGGAATGTCAAAGAACCCGGTTAGGCTGCTGGTAGTGATAGGCCTAGCTGTGGCCGCGTAGTACAGAGTAATATGCTCTTTGGTGTATTGGTGGAACCTAAAACTTTGATGGTAACGCGCATGCTTCCACGCTATACCAGAAGCCGCGTAAGATCTAACAGCCGCCAATTTTTTGGGTGACATTTAAAACTAAATTTAAACAAATATCATCCATTAATTTTCTTAAAATTATCTTTTTATCCGTCTTAATGAATTAAGATATTATTATAGAAAATTAAATATGATATAGGTCATCTTTGATATTAGTAGGAAGATTAGGCCTGACAATCGTGTCATGTTCGGGTTGGCGTGTCGCGGGTTGGCGGGTTAGCGGGTCAAAATATGCCAACCCAAACACGACCCATTTAAATATATAAGTCACGGGTTGGCGGATTTGGAACATAAACCCATATATGACCCGCCAACCCATTTATTTATACGAGTTCACAGGTTGGCATGTTCATGGATCATATTTGGGTTCGTGGGTCTGAATTTTAGACATTTAAGTCTTAAACATACAAATGAAAATTAAAAACATTTATAGAAACATGTTACAGACTTAGCCTTATAGGTTACGACTTACGACCTTAGACCATCCACCACAAGTCAAAATATCAAAACAGTCAAATGGTCTATGACTCAATGAGATATATTATACAATACTTATTAAATATTAATACTTGATACATAAATATATTTAAAAATAAAATAATTTTTTTTTATTAAGAATATAAACGGGTTGGCGGGTCAACCCGTTTATTTTTTGAGAAACCTATATATGACCCATTTAATAAACGGGTTGGTGGGTTGGCGGGTTGAAAAACTCAACCCAAACCCATTTATTTTGTGTCGTGTCGCGTGTCGTGTCGAGAATTGTCAGCCCTAAGGAAGATGATAGCAAGAAATTATAAAAGGATATTTAATTTCTCTAAAAAGAAAAAAGTAAATTATAGAAGGGTTGTAATGTAAGTATCCGTTCTAAACACATTACCATCTAACATCAATCTAATTAATTTTTTATTTTTGATTTGACATCATTCTTTTTTTTTATTTTTTTGTTGTTTTTTCTTTTATTTTATATTATTATTATTATTATTATAAATTTCAATAATTATATAAAATTCGGACAACATTTTAAAATTCGGACGACATTATAAAATTTGAACGATTATATAAAATGGAACAAAAGTAAAATTTGCTTTCAATCCACATAACGCAACACACAAATGTAATACCGAGCCAATTAATATATCCGTGATAAATAAAAACAAATTTTGCTTTTGTTCCGTTTTATATAATCGTTCGAATTTTATATATCGTCCAAATTTATAATGTCGTCCGAATTTTAAAATTTCATCCGAATTTTCAAATGTTGTCCAAATTTATGTGATCTTATTTGTTGCATATGTCGACATAGTACAATTGGGTTGAGGCGATATTGCTCTGTGTGGAATCCAACAAACCTGGGAGTAATCCAGACATAATTTGTGGGCCGGAAAGGCAAGCCGAACTAATGATGTGGGATTGGGAGCAATACAGACATAAGCAGATGGCCAAAAATGCAAACCATATTTATGTTGTGGGCGTGGGAGCAATCCAGAATCGCGTTGTAGGCTCCAGAGTAATCCAGTCCAATGGTTGTGGATCTAGTATGCATGTTGTTATACGTTGTGTGGTGGTATTTTGGGGGGAAACTCACTAAGATTTGGCTTACAGTTAGTTTTATGATTTTAGGTACTTCAGAGGACAGACAAGGCGAAGGCCTAATCGTGCACATCATCTTGGATTTTTATGAGATTATGATTTTAGGAATACTCTGATTCTTGTTCTATGACTTTTGGAAACTATGATTTTATAATATATGTGGATTTTGGATTGGTTTTAAAATAAAAAAATTTGCCTTGATTTTTGAAATGTTACAACCCTATTTGGTAGACTAGCCGAAAAACTAGCTTATGAATTAATAGTGTTTGGTAAAAAAAAACAACTTATCAAAACAATAGATATAGTTAAGGGAAAATTTGGAATATTTTTGAAAACGTTTCATAAACTTATCAAAAGCTATCTCGAAATAGTTTATCAAAAGTTACCGTATAAGCTAGTTCATAAGCTAAAATAAGTTATTTTTATGGTTTGCCAAACAATTAATTTCAATAAGCTAGTTTATTTTTGCCAAACATGACCCAAATCTAAAATAAATAAAAATACTGCAATGACTATTTCTATGGTCTAATATTTTCTTATGTTGTATTTTTTTTGCAACCACTTTAAATAAACAAGGCGCTAATATATGTACCGGATGTGCTATGGATAGTCTAATAAATAAACTTATTTAAATACAAATCTAGATTTAAATTTATAAAACCTAACAAACCAAACTGACTATCAACACAAGACAATATACCTGATCATGAATAGTATAGCTAAGGGTGAACAATAACCGAACCACAAACAAAAAAAAACAAAAAAGCCACATAAACTGGAACCGAAAAACCGAAACCGAAATGAAAACCGATGGTGCGGTTTTTATTTTTGCAAAAACCGAAAATACTCGGTACGGTGCGGATTCTAGTCTCGCAAAAAACCAAACCGCACCGCATATATATATATATATATATATATATATATATATATATATATATATATATATATATATATATATATATATATATATATTAAGTGTTGATATTTGTAAGAACCAAGAACTTATGACAATTAAAATTTCTATAAATATAAATATTTATCTTATCTATCAGATGATGATTCTATATTTTTAAACATACAGTCAGTGATATTTACAATAACAAATAATGTTTATGACATTTTTTAACATTTAAATGTGAAAATACTAGTGATGATAGTATCATTTTTATGAATACATTAATATTATTGCATGTACATGTGAAACAAATATTATATTAAATTCGTATTATGTTCAACCATTAGAAACATGTTGGATGAATGGTTATGTAATTTGATTTCAAACCAAGAGGTGGTGGTATCGGTTCATCTACAAAAAATGATTAGCACTCCTCATCTGAGTCAAAGTAACTCACCGAGTTACTTGAATTTTAGTAAAAAGGCAAAATGAAAACAAAAAAAACTAACAAAAATCGCAAAAAAAAAACCGAACCGCATAAAAACCGAACGGTGCGGTTTTTAATTTTCAAAAAACCGAAGTTGCGGTTTTCGGTTCGATTTTGGCCAAAAACCGCACCGAACAGCACCATGCTCACCCCTAAGTATAGCTTGGGTAAGTACGGGTGTTAAACTCAAGGGGAATCATATAAATGACAAAAGTGGTGTGTTAAATTTATAAACAACACAAGTTGTATCTTAAACCTATAAATGACACAAGTGGTGCCTTAAACCTATAAATTAAATAAGTGGCTGGGTTGAATCCAATCAAGTTTTGATATGTATGATATCTCTGTGACTTTTTCTCCAATCTTGTTACCTGTAAATCAGACTTGTCTTCTTTTTCCTTACATTTCACCAGAAAATCAGACCCAGATGAAAAAGAAACACCCAAAACATTATATAAGTAAATCAACATGGTGATGGAAATTTACATCGGTGGAAGAATCAAACACCCAAATCAAAAAACAAAAATCAACAAAAATCAGTTGCAATGGTGATTATTGTTGCAGTAGTGGTGGTGTTCGGTGCTTGGTGGAGACGATGATTTAGGCCATTTCCGGTGGTTGAGGAAGAACCCAAATCAAAACTGAAGTTGCTGGTGGTTGAGGAAGAAGATGACTGGGTATTTCAGTTTGTTGAACTCATCAGTGGCAGCAACTTGGATTCTCCGTAGCTCCCCAACTCGTCAATGGCTGTTAGAATTGTTTTGTGTCTTGAGAAAGAATAAATGGAAGAAGTTGGTTCCAATTGTCTGCTGGAACTTCTCTCTTGGTATGTAATTAGGTCAAACCCCCTTTTTTCCTCCTTTCATATATATGTTTTGACTTCAATTTGATACCATTGATCGAACCTAAATGTGAATTGTTTCTTATTCACTTTTGCATTGAGAATAAAAAGTTGGGGAAAAGAAAGTTCAAAACGAATTTTTGATATGAGTTCTGGACTTAATGGAATAAGCGCTTAATGAGGGTTTTGGGAACTAACCGAGTACGTTGGGCGTACTATAGGAGTACGCATGACATACTGAATTGGAACCCCATATTCTGAGGATGACACTCTCTATGATGAGCGTAGAATTGGAGTACGCAGGGCGTACTCGGTCTGTATTGACCTTTTGACTTTGACCTTTGACCATGGATTTTGACCAAGTTTGACTTAAGGGCATTTTGGGAAATTAAAATAGTAGTTTGAGATTAGGTCTCTATTAATTGTATATGTGATCAATGGAGACAATATTTGGAGCAGTGATTTGTTCAACTATTTTTCAGTATGAGAGGTGAGTTTCCCTCACTATACTTATGGGTCGAAGACACTAATGCCGACCCATTAGGTTATATATCCTAGTATAGGATGTTGCTATGTTGTAGTGATCTGCTAGATCTACATGATTGTCTATTTACTATTATGTGATCTTCTTTGTTGCATATGTCGACATAGTGCAATTGGGTTGAGGCGATATTGCTCTGTGTGGAATCCAACAAACCTGGGAGTAATCCAGACATAATTTGTGGGCCGGAAAGGCAAGCCGAACTAATGATGTGGGATTGGGAGCAATACAGACATAAGCTGATGGCCAAAAATGCAAGCCATATTTATGTTGTGGGCGTGGGAGCAATCCAGAATCGCGTTGTAGGCTCCAGAGTAATCCAGTCCAATGGTTGTGGATCTAGTATGCATGTTGTTATACGTTGTGTGGTGGTATTTTGGGGGGAAACTCACTAAGATTTGGCTTACAGTTAGTTTTATGATTTTAGGTACTTCAGAGGACAGACAAGGCGAAGGCCTAATCGTGCACATCATCTTGGATTTTTATGAGATTATGATTTTAGGAATACTCTGATTCTTGTTCTATGACTTTTGGAAACTATGATTTTATAATATATGTGGATTTTGGATTGGTTTTAAAATAAAAAAATTTGCCTTGATTTTTGAAATGTTACAACCCTATTTGGTAGACTAGCCGAAAAACTAGCTTATGAATTAATAGTGTTTGGTAAAAAAAAACAACTTATCAAAACAATAGATATAGTTAAGGGAAAATTTGGAATATTTTTGAAAACGTTTCATAAACTTATCAAAAGCTATCTCGAAATAGTTTATCAAAAGTTACCGTATAAGCTAGTTCATAAGCTAAAATAAGTTATTTTTATGGTTTGCCAAACAATTAATTTCAATAAGCTAGTTTATTTTTGCCAAACATGACCCAAATCTAAAATAAATAAAAATACTGCAATGACTATTTCTATGGTCTAATATTTTCTTATGTTGTATTTTTTTTGCAACCACTTTAAATAAACAAGGCGCTAATATATGTACCGGATGTGCTATGGATAGTCTAATAAATAAACTTATTTAAATACAAATCTAGATTTAAATTTATAAAACCTAACAAACCAAACTGACTATCAACACAAGACAATATACCTGATCATGAATAGTATAGCTAAGGGTGAACAATAACCGAACCACAAACAAAAAAAAACAAAAAAGCCACATAAACTGGAACCGAAAAACCGGAACCGAAATGAAAACCGATGGTGCGGTTTTTATTTTTGCAAAAACCGAAAATACTCGGTACGGTGCGGATTCTAGTCTCGCAAAAAACCAAACCGCACCGCATATATATATATATATATATATATATATATATATATATATATATATATATATATATATATATATATTAAGTGTTGATATTTGTAAGAACCAAGAACTTATGACAATTAAAATTTCTATAAATATAAATATTTATCTTATCTATCAGATGATGATTCTATATTTTTAAACATACAGTCAGTGATATTTACAATAACAAATAATGTTTATGACATTTTTTAACATTTAAATGTGAAAATACTAGTGATGATAGTATCATTTTTATGAATACATTAATATTATTGCATGTACATGTGAAACAAATATTATATTAAATTCGTATTATGTTCAACCATTAGAAACATGTTGGATGAATGGTTATGTAATTTGATTTCAAACCAAGAGGTGGTGGTATCGGTTCATCTACAAAAAATGATTAGCACTCCTCATCTGAGTCAAAGTAACTCACCGAGTTACTTGAATTTTAGTAAAAAGGCAAAATGAAAACAAAAAAAACTAACAAAAATCGCAAAAAAAAAACCGAACCGCATAAAAACCGAACGGTGCGGTTTTTAATTTTCAAAAAACCGAAGTTGCGGTTTTCGGTTCGATTTTGGCCAAAAACCGCACCGAACAGCACCATGCTCACCCCTAAGTATAGCTTGGGTAAGTACGGGTGTTAAACTCAAGGGGAATCATATAAATGACAAAAGTGGTGTGTTAAATTTATAAACAACACAAGTTGTATCTTAAACCTATAAATGACACAAGTGGTGCCTTAAACCTATAAATTAAATAAGTGGCTGGGTTGAATCCAATCAAGTTTTGATATGTATGATATCTCTGTGACTTTTTCTCCAATCTTGTTACCTGTAAATCAGACTTGTCTTCTTTTTCCTTACATTTCACCAGAAAATCAGACCCAGATGAAAAAGAAACACCCAAAACATTATATAAGTAAATCAACATGGTGATGGAAATTTACATCGGTGGAAGAATCAAACACCCAAATCAAAAAACAAAAATCAACAAAAATCAGTTGCAATGGTGATTATTGTTGCAGTAGTGGTGGTGTTCGGTGCTTGGTGGAGACGATGATTTAGGCCATTTCCGGTGGTTGAGGAAGAACCCAAATCAAAACTGAAGTTGCTGGTGGTTGAGGAAGAAGATGACTGGGTATTTCAGTTTGTTGAACTCATCAGTGGCAGCAACTTGGATTCTCCGTAGCTCCCCAACTCGTCAATGGCTGTTAGAATTGTTTTGTGTCTTGAGAAAGAATAAATGGAAGAAGTTGGTTCCAATTGTCTGCTGGAACTTCTCTCTTGGTATGTAATTAGGTCAAACCCCCTTTTTTCCTCCTTTCATATATATGTTTTGACTTCAATTTGATACCATTGATCGAACCTAAATGTGAATTGTTTCTTATTCACTTTTGCATTGAGAATAAAAAGTTGGGGAAAAGAAAGTTCAAAACGAATTTTTGATATGAGTTCTGGACTTAATGGAATAAGCGCTTAATGAGGGTTTTGGGAACTAACCGAGTACGTTGGGCGTACTATAGGAGTACGCATGACATACTGAATTGGAACCCTATATTCTGAGGATGACACTCTCTATGATGAGCGTAGAATTGGAGTACGCAGGGCGTACTCGGTCTGTATTGACCTTTTGACTTTGACCTTTGACCATGGATTTTGACCAAGTTTGACTTAAGGGCATTTTGGGAAATTAAAATAGTAGTTTGAGATTAGGTCTCTATTAATTGTATATGTGATCAATGGAGACAATATTTGGAGCAGTGATTTGTTCAACTATTTTTCAGTATGAGAGGTGAGTTTCCCTCACTATACTTATGGGTCGAAGACACTAATGCCGACCCATTAGGTTATATATCCTAGTATAGGATGTTGCTATGTTGTAGTGATCTGCTAGATCTACATGATTGTCTATTTACTATTATGTGATCTTATTTGTTGCATATGTCGACATAGTACAATTGGGTTGAGGCGATATTGCTCTGTGTGGAATCCAACAAACCTGGGAGTAATCCAGACATAATTTGTGGGCCGGAAAGGCAAGCCGAACTAATGATGTGGGATTGGGAGCAATACAGACATAAGCAGATGGCCAAAAATGCAAACCATATTTATGTTGTGGGCGTGGGAGCAATCCAGAATCGCGTTGTAGGCTCCAGAGTAATCCAGTCCAATGGTTGTGGATCTAGTATGCATGTTGTTATACGTTGTGTGGTGGTATTTTGGGGGGAAACTCACTAAGATTTGGCTTACAGTTAGTTTTATGATTTTAGGTACTTCAGAGGACAGACAAGGCGAAGGCCTAATCGTGCACATCATCTTGGATTTTTATGAGATTATGATTTTAGGAATACTCTGATTCTTGTTCTATGACTTTTGGAAACTATGATTTTATAATATATGTGGATTTTGGATTGGTTTTAAAATAAAAAAATTTGCCTTGATTTTTGAAATGTTACAACCCTATTTGGTAGACTAGCCGAAAAACTAGCTTATGAATTAATAGTGTTTGGTAAAAAAAAACAACTTATCAAAACAATAGATATAGTTAAGGGAAAATTTGGAATATTTTTGAAAACGTTTCATAAACTTATCAAAAGCTATCTCGAAATAGTTTATCAAAAGTTACCGTATAAGCTAGTTCATAAGCTAAAATAAGTTATTTTTATGGTTTGCCAAACAATTAATTTCAATAAGCTAGTTTATTTTTGCCAAACATGACCCAAATCTAAAATAAATAAAAATACTGCAATGACTATTTCTATGGTCTAATATTTTCTTATGTTGTATTTTTTTTGCAACCACTTTAAATAAACAAGGCGCTAATATATGTACCGGATGTGCTATGGATAGTCTAATAAATAAACTTATTTAAATACAAATCTAGATTTAAATTTATAAAACCTAACAAACCAAACTGACTATCAACACAAGACAATATACCTGATCATGAATAGT